>NC_056682.1:176325183-176615183 GCF_018350215.1 Panthera leo
TCACTGTTTGCTTTGGCTAAAAATGGTTTTTGCTATAGAAGTTCAAGAATTGGTAGCTCTCTTGGACTCCTTGTTCCTCTGTCTCTAGTTTTGTCCTTTGTCTTTCATTTTTCTGTTTCTTTTTCTCTGTCTAGATATATAAATAGAGACGTAGATATAATATTTCTACCTACACGTAAACATATCCCTTACAGATGAAAATACACTCAGCTCTTTAATGCTATTAGAATTTGTTTAAATATTAAACAATGTTTGGAGAAAAATTGCTTAAGTGACTATTGTTTATTACAATTAATGTATAAGCTGCAAAGTTTCTATTAAAGGAAAACTAAGTTCAAGAATCAGGGTGCCCAGGTGGCTCAGTTGGTTAAGCATCCAGCTCTTGATTTGGGCTCTGGTCATGATTTAATGGTTCATGAGATTAGATCCCCACATCAGACTCTGTGCTGACAGTGCAGAACCTGCTTGGGATTCTCTCTCTCTCCCTCCATCTACCCCTATCCCCTCTTAAAAATAAATAAACATTTAAAAATATTCAAGAATCAAGCTGGCACTAACAATAATGTACTAAAATTATATACTGTAGATGAGTCAATTCTGCTATTACATTAATTTATTTTAAAATATCTGGGGTGGGGGGGGTGCTTGGGTGGCTCACTTGGTTAAGTGTCTGACTCTTGATTTCAGCTCAGGTCATCATCTCACAGTTTCAATAGTTTGAGTCCCATGTCGGGCTCAGCACACTGACCTCATGGAGCCTGCCTAGGATACCACCTTTCTCCCTCTTTCCCTCTCTCTCTCTCTCTGCCCCTCCCCTGTTCACGTTCTCTCTGTCTCTATCAAAATAACTAAATAAACTTAAAAAAATAAAATAAAATATCTGGAACAACTTGAAGCTTGACAAGAGCTATAACACTAGCAAAGATTAGTTGACTTGGTTTTATAGTAAATATTGGCAACCATTTTTCATAAATTATATTTTTTCTTCAGATATGCATCCATGCCTCAATTTTCTCTATGTTATAAAATAGCATAGTCATACTTCATAGACTACTTTGAAGATTAAATCCTTTATGTAAATATTTGAGAACAAAACTTTGGTTTGGGATGCCTAGGTGGCTCAGGCAGTTAAGCATATAGCTCTTGATTCTGGCTCAGGTCATGATTTCACAGTTTTGTGAGTTTGAGCCCCACATCAGGCTCTGTGCTGGCAGCACAGAACCTGCTTGAGATTCTCCCACTCTCCCTGCCTCTCCTGCTCCCACTCTCTCTTTCTCAAAAATAAAGAATAAGTAAAAAAAAAAAAAAAAACTTAAAAAAATAAGAACAAATATTGGTTCATTCAAAGCATTATATGTGCTAAATTTATTACTGTTACTATTGTTACTATTATTGCTATTATTTGAATTCCAGAACACAGTATACAAAGCCTATCCTAGCGGACATCCACGTAAAACTGTCAACAGAGAGAAACACTTTATTGAAAAACTTGACATCCTATGCTTCCAAATATATAGAATTCAAGATCCAACCTCGCGGGCATGTGCATATAACAAAAATGGCTTGTAGAAATGTAAATTTATGTAGAGAACTCTAGTATGTTAAAGGAAGAGAGTCCCAATTTGTATTTGTGGTTTTTCTACTTTAAAGCTGAAACAGACCTCATTTTTATTCCTCTTACCCTGTAAGGTTGGATAAGGTACAAGTTCTTTATAATATTCCTCCTGGGATTCTAAAATCAGAATAACAATTTGCATTTTGAAGTATCTTTTGCAACACTTCAAACGATTGAAAGGTGTATTAATCAAAATACTAGGAAGAGTGAAATTTCTGTGAGCCCTTGTCTATGTTTACGGTGGGAACGTCAGAATTGTGCTGCTTTGATTCCAATCAGTTCTTTCCACTTTGGTTCTGAGTTGGCTCTGAATTAATGTTTATAAAATATTCTACCAGATTAGCACTGTTGATGTTATCTACATAATTTCGCTCTGTAAACTCTTGTAGCTGTAATCATTACTTTACCCTTCGGGTTGTAGACTTCGCTTTCTTCTGTTTCTGTCTCCAACAAGTTATGCTTTCCCAGTTACGAAACTCTGGGGATTGCACATATCCCCTTGTCACTATCTTTGTTCATTGTTGATATATCTGTGCCAAATCATCTGCTGAAATTCAGGCAAAAACAAAAGAAGTGGCATTGACTTAAAAAGTTAGTAACTATTTTATAAAAGTATGTGTTAAAGGGGCACCTGAGTGGCTCAGTGGGTTAAGTGTCTGACGCTTGGTTTTTACTCAGGTCGTGATCTCTCATTTTGTGAGTTTGAGCCCCCCATTGGGCTCTCTGCTGTCAGCACAGAGCCTGTTCAGATCCTATCTCTCCCTCTCTCTCATTCCCTCCTTTACTCACTCACCCACTCTCTCTCTCTCACAAAAACAAATAAACATAAATAAATAAATACATAAATACACAAATAAATATGTGTTAGAGAAATGATTTTTCTGAACTCTTGATAGATGTAGAAATGAATATTATTATGAACTATTTATAAATTTAAAATCCCCCCCTTTGGGGGTAGAGAGTAGATTGCCAAACTTTTTGAATTTGATTTTTTTCATGGTTTCTGAGAATATTCTCCGAATATCCATGGACAATATTCTCCATGATGCATATAGTAATTACATTTACTCATTTTGACTGAACCTTTTATTTTGTAGCCAAAGCATGTAAGTGCTTACTTTTGAGACTCATTTAACAGAGTATTAATTGTAAATTTCTTCTTACTGTTGGATAATGCACACATATGAAAATGCACTCAAACACTGGTCCACATCCCTTGGAAGGGTTAGGTCTCCAAGGACAAGAACTGTAATCTGAAGAAGACTTGTCTTCCACCTTCAACTTGTATTTCCTAATGAATTATATCTAAACTCTAAAATTCTATTTTAAATATCTGTCCACCAGTCCTGTACCACCATCATACTTTTCAGTCAAAAGAATGCAGTAGGTGCCAAAAAGACAAAGCAAATCATATGTTATTCAAATCAAACTGGCCAGGTGACCATTTGTCCTTTGGTGACCATATTGGACAGATTGATGTCCTCCTAAAAGATGTGTCTGCACCCTCATCTACGAACCTGTGATGATCACCTTCTGGGGCAAAAGACGTAACTAAGTTAAGGATCTTAAAAAAAGGAGCTTACCCTCGATGATCTCAGTGAGTCTCGCACGCCATCAAACACATCCTTACAAGGGAGACACACAAAGACACACACAGAAGACAAGGTGGTAGGAAGACAGAAGTAGAGATCAGAGTACTGCAGCCCCCAGAAGCTGGAGCAGATTCTCCCCTAGAGTCCCTGGAGGAAATGTGACCCTTCCAACACCTTGATCTTGGCCACAGGTGGTGATACTGATGTTGATTCTGATACAGACTTCTGGCCTCCAGAACTGTAAGAGAATGCGTGTCTTTTGTTTTAAGGTACCAACTCAGGGTACTTTGTTGTGGTAGCTACAGAAAACAAATGCAGCTCCTAATAGTTTAGGAAACGTGCTACCCGAGGAAGCCAAAGGAAGTCAAGACAACGTGCCTGGAGATGGCAGTGCCCGTCAGAAATTCTGAAGCCTGCTTAACACTAGAGGAGCAGCCTGGCCCTCACATCCTCAGCATGCTGCTGCTGTCACTGCCACTCTGCATAATTCACGGCTTCGTAATCAACCTGGACATTTTCACTTTTGGTTTTAGTAGCTTTCTGCTTCCTTCATGTTTTCTGCAATATCTAGTTAAGTGCCTGCTTGTTCCACCATTACGAATAATGATGAAAATCCAGGCACAAGTTTTGCAAAGATGTCTCTGAGGCTGGATCAAAGGATTTTACGGGTCAGCATTCGTGATGTTTCAAAGCTCCAGCAGGACAGGTTTAGACCAGGATGAAATCTATTTCTTCACCTGGGTTCAAATTGAAGTCCTGCTAATTACTCCATATGTGACCTCCAACAACTTAATTAACCTCCGGACTTGTGGTTTTCTTATCCATAAATCCGGGATGCTATCGACTTCACCTGGTAGTTATGAGCATTATAGACAATGCAAGTGAAGTGTCAGGCAAATAGTCAGCACTTAGAAAATGGATAGATTTATTCTTCTTCTCCACTTTTTGCCCAGCCTGTTCTACTCTCACTCAGGACAAACCACAGGACCTGGTATATCTGTCCATTTTGCATATTAGGTTGAGGGGGTGTTTTAGGCCAATACTTATCCAGGGAGCTATCTGATTACTGGTCAGAACCTAAACACATCAATATGCATTTATGTGCTCCTGTTTGTAGGGAATAAATGCGAAGTTTAAGCTTTGTGAGAAAGGTAGTTGTCAGAATCATTTTTAAAGCCCCTTTATTATTTTCCACTTCAGATAATATTAAGAAACACATATGGCCCAGGTTGGTTTCATCACATTTGCTGACTAAATTCCTGTTCTTGAATGGTTTCAAAATTCAAAGTGAAACTGCAGAATTAAGTGCCATTCCCTCCTCCACCTCCACCCTGGTTTGAGTGGGGGGTAACAAAGAAAAAAATTCCAGAAACTTCCACCTGCAGGCTCCACGCACAAAATCTTGTCACAGTTTATTTTTCTCACGTGGGAAGTGGAGGCTGATTTCTTCAACCCTCTAACAGATATTACAAAGTAACAAATATGCACAAATTTTCAGATAATGAGATTAAAGTCTAGTTCCTGCTCTTGTCGAGACTTAAGCAAATTATCTCTTGAGGATGGGTGCTGTGCGTTCCCAAAGGAGTTTATCAAGTTCTGTTCACCTGACACCCCTCCTACAATGCAGGCAGAATTTCCACATGGCTAATGGCTAGGAGCTCTCGTGCCTGAGGCAAGATTTCCAATATCCTTCATGGCCCAGACTTCCTGCAATCTTATGCTGATTCTTACCATCTCAGGAAAAAAAACACTTTTGAAGGACAGAATGTATGAGCTTTCTGCTGCGTCTCTCTGAATTTATTTCTTACAACCCATTTAATCCACTCAGTTTTCGTTAGGACTTGAATTTGAGCCACAGACTGCTTTCTGACTCTAAACATCCTCCGTAGTTTCGTCGTCACAGGGGAGGTTGTCTGCTGTGAAGCTGCCATCTTCACCTGGATGGCATGCGAACACTTTAAGCCAACGTGTCCGAAACAGAACTCACATGTTTTGAGTTGTTGAGATGACCATCAACTCAAAGGGGAATAAGAAAAAAAGTTCCAGAGAGAGGGCACAGAGTAACAATTAAAATTTTCAAAGAGGTAGATTTCTGTTGACTGGAGTGTTTGGGGTTGGCTGGATGCAAATGACAATTTTGAAGTAAACCTTAAGGAATAGACTTTGAGTAAGCTGACAGAAAGCATTTGATTTTCATGGAAAGAGGAGTAGTGTGCCTGCTAAGACTCCGAGGTAGGAACTCTCAAGGGATGTAGGAGCCAAATTTGGCTAGGAAAAGAAATAGAGTTCTTAGAACATTTATTTAAGTGGGAATAAAGCTCCACATGAACATAGCATTCAAAATTCTCCATGGTTTTGCACATAATTCTTTGTTCTCCTCACAGAAATGTTTGGCATATTCTTATTTATTTCACTCCTCTATTTGCCTGCACAAATCTCAGTAACGCTATCTCACAACATCTTTTCCACAATATGTTGTTAGATGTTCTCTTTTTCCAGTTTATGTTCCATCACGTTAATTTTAGATCTCCTGGTTCTCACCAGACACTGTTTTATTTGTTTGTTTGTTTAATGAACAACATCAAGTTAAAAATAGCTAGCTTATGGTAGAGCTCCTCTTTAGCACCGAATCTGATTGCGTTTCACCCCCCATTCCCCTTCCGGGGGCCATCAGTTGGCAGCTTTGGAATCCATATTTAAAAGAGTTATGATCAGCCACCTCTGTTTGACTTGTCTACCCATTCTGCAAACTCATAGGCTCAGGGAGACCTAAATGTGCTTTCAGATGCACTGAGCTTTTTCTTTTCTCAGAAAAAGACAAACATTGAAGCAGCTCTGTTGCTTGTGCTTAAAGTCCCCTTGGAGGAGTGAGGTTGGGCCTCTGGCTACACAAACACTCAGCAGTCTTACCACTTGACATGATCCCATCCATCAAGCTCCAGTTAGGTTCTCTGGCACTTAGGGCTGAATTCAGCAGTGCACTTGAAGCTTGATTGGTCTTCCTCAGGTATTCCTCAGATAGTATGATCACCTTTTGTCTTTTCATGCAGCCAAGAAGCAATGTGTACAGAATTAAGGTTCTTAGATTTAAGTGAAACAGTCTCTGCCTGTTACAATATACTCTACTGCTCCAAAACCAAATTTGCACTAAACATGGACAAATATGTTAATGTTCTATAAGGCTTTTGAGGGACAAACAGAAGTAACAGTATACTTATGTAAACAGTTCCCAAACGGACCATACAAAATCCGTATGATTGTATCTATCACATAGATTTTATACTGATGGTATTAAAAGTTGTGTGGTATTTTATTTGGCAAATTTTGAATGCGTTTTAGTCTTCGATTAAGGAAACTGAGACTTTTGGAATATTTTGATGAGATTTAAAATTCTACAATATTAAAAAGAATAAGTAGAAAAACCGTAGGAGGAAATTGACAACAAGTGAATAATTACATATCTGTCAATAAACATATTTTTTTAGGAATATTGTGACTCTTTTATCTTTATTATTCAATTCCTGTTGCTAGAAGTTTTTTCCCTCTGATAAAAAGTTTCTCTGACGTATATGTATATATTATGACATTTTAATTGATATTCTGGTATGGGCATAAAGCTTTAAATACTTATTATAAAAGAATGACATTTTAAAGGTCTTCTTTCCTGTCCTTGAAATATTTGATAGAAATTTAAAGTTTGTCTTTGAAATTAAAGTTCTGTTGAATCAGCAAGAGCAGTATGCCAAGGCAAGGTATAGATAGTGAAGGGTTTTTTTGGACTCACAGTTTTTATACTGTCTATCTAAGCACTTATTCATTTCATTCTAATAATGGAAAAATACAGAAAAAAACATTCAGGAAGTCTATTCCTTATTTTATGTAAAGAAGTATGGAAAAAAATGTGGGAATGATCAAAATTTCATGTCTGAGCTAATCATAAATGATATAAATGCACAGTCACCTTAAATAATAAGAATTAATATTGTTTACAGTATATCATAAACAATCTAAGGTTATGTTTAAGGGCAGGCATTAATAAACATATAAACTAAAATCACATCAGAGTAGATAAAAAATATAGGTTGAACATTAATTTAGTGGCTTACTGACCCATTTTTTGTGTAATCAAGAATACTGGCAAACACTTAATCCAGTTGAGAAGTGAAGATGGCTTAAAACCACAATGTTAGGGGCACCCAATGGCTCAGTTGGTTGTGTCTGACTTCGGTTCAGGTGATTATCTCACGGCTCATGGGTTTGAGCCCCACATAGGGCTCTGTGCTGACAGCTTGGAACCTGCTTTGGGATCTGTGTCTCCCTCTCTCTCTCTGCCCCTCCCTCACTCGCACTCTGTCTCTCTCTCAAAAATAAATAAATATTAAAAAAATGAAAAAAAAAACCCATAAAGTTATTTTTTTTAAGCTGGTGATTTGACTAGTGTAAATATAGCCTAAGTTACTAAATTTCTATTTTCATTATTTAAGTATTAATGTGTGCCTATCTATATTCCATATATATTTTAAACCGATTATGTTCCAATTGATTCCAAATATCTGCTATGAGGCTTATAGAATATGTTCTGTGACCAAGGTGGACAAAATAAATTATTCAATAAGATGACATCAGTTTTAGGAGATTCAGGGGAGGTTCTGTATCTTCTATGTAGTTCTGTATCTTCTAAGTAAGATATGCAGGGATCCTTTCTTCATGGAAGTATTGACAGTCTCACAGACATTTTCTTGTTATTGTTGTTTGCTTTGGTTTTGGTTTTTTTGTTTGTTAGTTTTTCAGCTTCCACCCAAATAAATTAACGCTCTATCTCCATTGATTTATTTGGTAAGAACAAGTTATTGTGTCAATGAAGGTACAGAGGAAAGGAGGCTTTGTAGCAAGAGGATGGGAAGAGGTATTTTTTACAGTGTCAATATCTAAATGCCCTTATCTGGATAAATTATCTAAGACTTTATTTCTTCTTTTGCATGACAGTTATCTTGCATTGCTTTGTGCGATTTTAATTTATTCCTTCTTTTTCTAAAAAAAAGTAGTTTTGTGCTCCTTTTTTGCTTCATCTGTCTATGACAACCAGAAAGGAAATATACCACAACTATCCCTGCTATTCCTTTTGCAAATGTCTTTTTTTTATCGTTCTATGTGATTTCTAGCTTTGCAGGCTGTGAAGGTGGATGAATGTGGATAATGCCTATTATGACTCCACGCTTCATGTTGCTTACCTAACTTGCAAATGTATTGTGAGGATTAATGCCTATTTAAAGTACCTTACGACTGCACTTTCCATTAGAGAGAATGGCTCATACACATTACAAAAATCACCCAGTGGAAATAAAATTATACATACACTTACAATCTTCTGAACTTGCAGGAGGGTAAATTTTAATGAGACAAACATTTTCTATAACTACGCTGCAGTACTCCTAGTGATCAAAAAGAAGCTGTTGAAATCCCATGAAGTGAAGAATATAAAATAAAATGTAGGAAGCTTTTCATAATTATGAGTATTAGTCAAATAACATTTAAAGAACACTAAGTTATCTGCATTTGGATTGTATAGTCGGTCAACCTTATGAAAACAGATATACTTGGGGGAAAAAAAAGCTCATATAGCTAATTTCCCCAGATAATGCTATCTTTCCATTATGAACAGCAAATTTAATAGATCATAAAACTACACTAATAATCTGATACTGTGCCTTTTGGCCCCAGAATTGCCACCTAGTGACTATTAACAATAAACAAATCTTGTATGTAAGAAAGTGAAAATCCTAGCAAACCCAATACTCATTTGTGTATATTTGATACTTGTTATTAGGTACCAAATAAAATATATTTTCTCAATCTATTATTACTCTATATCCCAGAAAGAATACTATTTTATTAATACCAATTTCTAAAACAGTATGATCATTTTTTGGAAGGCTGTGTTGAAATTCAACGCTCCCAACATTTTATACTTAGATCCTGGCTTATGTGACCCTTCTCGTGGATCCCCTGGACTGCACCATGAGCTAGGAATTAGAGAGTAAAACCTTCTCCAGAAACCTCTGCAGCGCTATCTGTGTCCATTCTGATTGGTCAGAGACCCAGCCCTGGAACAAGTTGATAAATGCGTGACTGAATTTGATGAGTCTTGGATGCAGACCTAAGTCAAGCTGTGACACTATCTCTTTTTCCAAGATATCTGGCCTGGGACAAAAGACAAAAAGATGCTTCTTATCAGTCTCTCACCAGTGGCTTTAACAGGAAGAGATGGAATTCATCAGCCCCCAATTGCCATGTTTCTTCCCTTGTGGAGTAAACCAGATGCAGTTAGGGAGAAGGATGCCAAAACACAGTGTGCAGAAGAGATGATGAACAGAATGAGAGGGTCGCTCTTGAATTCCAGACTGCCTCTTCCACAGCTTGATTTTTCAACCTTTCTGTAAGAGGTTATAGAACCACAAATTCCACTGTTAGCCTGAGCAGTTCTCGCTCTCTTGTTCCTTACACAACTAACAACTCTCAAGGGCATTTGCCGCCATTTTGGGTCATATATGTGTGAGTGGCTTAACTGACGAGGGCACCTCTTTCTCTCTTGCTACTGTATTATTGGTATCAAATACAAAAGTAATCTCACAGTAGATACTCAACAAATACTTGTTGCATGACTTAATGAATAAATCTCACATTTTGTTTATATTCTTCATGCCCTTAATTACCCAGAATGAGCGTAATAAACATTGACCTCATTTATTTTATTGAGCATTCTTTAAAGTATTTCTGAATGCAGTCAATGCTTTTATAGCAGGCAGCTACATTGAGATAGGAAAAGCTTTCTGATCTTTAGCCATCATCTGTGTACTCTATTATACTATCCCAAATAATGTTTCTTAATATTGCTTTTCACAACATTAGGCCTTTCTATGTATATAGTTCAACTCATTAATTTTATTAATTGATGAGAACTGGGAAAGCTAGGTGATTTCTTCAAGGTGTTATTTACTAGCTAAGCCAAAAAAAGAATTGAGAATATAATTCAAATCTCTCGATGTTATACATCAGTTAATACATATAACATGTTATTTTACATATTGGTATGGTAAATAAATACCAATTGTACCTTAATTAATACTTTCTTCATATAATTAATTAGGCTTAATTATATAACAGTGATAAAAATTGTGAGTTTTGTGAGAACAACTTTTATCTTAGCCATTTTCACAAGTAGATATATTGTCTGACATGTACATTATCACATATGTGATATGATGTCAGATGTATATAAATTTAGTTGCAAATCACATAATTGCTACATTACTAGGGTGATAGACACTCAAGCTTCTTCACAATTCAAAGAGAAAACCAAACCTGAGCCAGTATTTTATCCCTATTATGCTCAATCTCCTCTAATATTATAGAGATTCCTCCCTAAACAAGTTTATTTCATAACGGTCACTAGTAAGGGGACTTAATATCATCTTATTATAATCTGGATTTATTGTTGCTAAATGTCTTCACCAAGTTTCCTTAGAAAACAAAGCCTGAGACAAAGCTTATGCACTTAAGCGTTACTGTGTGATACAATAGCAAGAGAGTAAGAAAAGAAGGAAGTTGATTAAGAAGCTGGACTGAGTTTCCAAAGAAAACATAGCTGGTTACTTGGTCTGGCAAGACGTCTTCCAGAACTACCATGTAGACTATTGATCCTTGAAAACACCTCTCAGGGCGAAGAGGGAAAATGGATTAATCTGCCATTTCTTTCTTAATTCCTTCTACCCATTACACAGAGTTTACTCTGTGAAGTAGAAATTCCTCTACACTTCTGGAGTGTGCATCTCTGAGTACCTGCTAGGGAAGCAAGATCCCACATCCTACAGTGTGGTGCAAGCCCAGACATGGTGGAAGAAACTGGCCATCATAGTTTGGGTTGCACTGGACACTGGTGCTGTGCTGTGGGTATAAAGAGATAAGCAGAGTTAAAACCCTAACTCTGGGAAGGCTAAGTGATTATTAGAGATAGGACAAATGTGGTGAGCAGGATGAGTGTGGTGGGCAGACTTTCCAATGAGCAGGTGGCTAAGGACCAAAAAACAGGTGGGGCCAAGTGAATCTCAGGAGAAGTATAATTTGAGTGAGATACACTGCATAGCTTGAGTAAATAAATGGTTGAAGTAAGATATGTAATCTTTGGATCTCCTATATCTAATCTTTTGGATTGTTGTCTAGTTATGCATAAATAACCCAAATAATATCTAATAAATCATCTTAACCTTAAAACATTTAACAGGTTTTTAAAGAAAAACAATTCTGTTTTCTTCTCTGCTATTGTATTATAATGGAAAACAGAATTTTGACTTTGCAAAGTTTGAATTAGAAGCCTATTGTTAATTTTCAAAAAGATGAATATATCCTTCACATACCTAAATATAAAAAGGTAAATCTGCACTTTACTATTCAAAACAAAGATCATAGTATATTCTAGTCCAGTCTAGATCTTATTCTCAAATATTTTCTTTTGACTTTTAATATAACGTACTTATTGATAATCCAGAAGTAGTTTTAAGAATGCTTTGAATTCTTGGGGCGCCTGGGTGGCTCAGTCGGTTAAGCGTCCGACTTCAGCTCAGGTCACGATCTCGCGGTCCGTGAGTTCCAGCCTCGCCTCGTGCTCTGTGCTGACAGCTCAGAGCCTGGAGCCTGCTTCAGATTCTGTCTCCTTCTCTCTCTGACCCTCCCCCATTCATGCTCTGTCTCTCTCTGTCTCAAAAATAAATAAACGTTAAAAAAAAAAGAATGCTTTGAATTCTAGTAATTTCACAAAATTTTCGATAGTTAGAAAATCCCTTAATTTTCATTTGATCCTTGTTATTCAAAATGTACTGGTGAAAAATATAGTTGTTTGTATAGCTACTGTCATTAAAAATAAAACACACACCTGAAAACATTCTCTTGATTTTGCATCCTTCTTTTGATACTCTTATACCTCTGTAGTTTCATATAACAAACTTCTGAAATAATTTATGGTTTCCAGTACTCATCATCTCTCCACTCTCTCTATGTATCTCTCTTTCTTTTTCTTTCTCAACATTTAAAAAAAAATAATGTTTATTTGTTTTTGAGACAGAGAGAGACAGAGCACGAGCAAGGGAAGGGCAGAGAGAGAAGAGAAACAGAATCTGAAACAGACTCCAGGCTCCGAGCTGTCAGCACAGAACCTGATGCAGGGCTTGAACCCACAAACCAGAGACCATGACCTGAACTATGTTATCTGGTCTTGAATCTATCTACAGAAGAGGGCTGAATAGAGATTTGGGTGTTAGATTAAAGGATTAGAAGGAAGCCTTTTGCAAAAACTGAACAAACAAATAGCAACAACAAAATTAAACTCCAAGGACCAAGAAAAATCAGATACCTCCACTTTTCTCTATTCATGTCTTCTAGGGAGCTCTTATATATTTTTTTCCTAGCAGTAAAAACTGAATATCTTACTTTCTCTAATCAAATATGTGCTTCAAATGTATAGTTATAAATATGTATGTGTATATATATGTGCATAAATGTTTAAGGTTATAAATGTATAAATATTGATGTTTCTTCATATAAAAATTTAAAAAATATCAAAAGTTAGAAAAACAGATGAAAACTTAGTGATAATAGATCATACAACCACATTTTCACATTTCCTTCCAAACTTTTATATATTTATTTTTGCAGTAACCTGCAGGTATCTTAAGTCTTCAGTTGGGTTTTTGATAATTGAATATGCTTGTATAATCATAACAGGATATAGAAAATTTTCATCAAGCCAGAAAAATCTCTCATGTTCTTTTTAGTCAAATGCTCAGCCTCTTCCAGAAGTAGCCATTTTTTAACTTATATAATAGATTGGTTTTGAATTTGGCTTCTTTCATTCAACATGATTTTGGGTTTTATCTGTGTTGTTTCATGTGTCAGTGGTTCATTCTTTTTATTGCTGGGGAGTGTTCATTGACATGACTCTAGTTCCATGAATTTACATTTCTTCTGGTGATGGTCCTGTGAGTAATTCCAACACCGAATAAAAATATCCATGGAAAATAACTAGAATAGTATTTAAAGCTATACCCACACACATAAAATATAAGCCTAAAATGATTTTTAACTAAAGTTTTGTGTTTCCAAATATGGGTGTGCACTCACCAGCTTCTTAAAACGAAAAAGGTGTGTGTGTGTGTGTGTGTGTGTGTGTGTGTGTGAGAGAGAGAGAGAGAGAGAGAGAGAGAGAGTTACTCTTTTAAGAATAAATTAGCTATTAGCCTTGGAAATCAAAGAAAAATGAAAGATAATTCTTTTTTAGCTTCAGCAAACTTTTTTTAATATAAAGAATTTTACTGAGGAAGCAGCATTTCTTCAATTAAAAAACTTAATTAGGGAACAGAATTTATACGTAAGAACAAATTTTTAAAATAATCTGATGATCAACTTTAGTCATGTTCAGGTGTTTTAGAACCCATTGATTTCAACCCCCCGTCGGATTCAAATATCAATGTCTCCAAACCCCAACCCACATATTTATACACCTTTCTCTTTTTTATAGCCAAATATGTTGATATTTTGAGTGTTTTTTTTCTTCAATTGAAAGCCTTTTTACCCACACTGGAAGAATATAGGCTTAAGGATGTCTATATGTTACTAGAAAAATAACGGTCTTTTTTAACTAAATAAGACCAATTTACTCAATTTGACAAGAACTCTGTGAGTGTGTGTGTGTGTGTGTGTGTGTGTGTGTGTGTGTTCTGGAATAATTGTAACGTGATATACTGACGTGTAGGACATCCTGGGCTGGCTGTCCTGGTTTTCTAGGTGTTTTATATTTGTCACTGCAACACATAAACTCACTGTGTGAATATTTTGTAATTCTGGATCATAGCCAGAAGGAGGATAAGAGTTTCCTTCACTAAAGTTTGCATCTCTATGTCTGCGAAAAAGGAGCTACCCACAAATACCTTCAACAAGTCTTTTTCTACAGACTTTCAGACATATTCAATTAAAATTGCTGCTTTATGAGAAACTGGTATATTTAGCCTATTATTGCCAGTAAGTGGAGAGAGAGAGTAGTACATCTGATGTAAAATGAGTTTCAAACAGCTTCAGCTGTTGGGAGTGTCTAAGACTGGTGCCGCCAGAGAAGTAAGAGAGATCCTGAGTCCAAAACAGGAAATCTCTATTATCTGGTGACAAAGAGAGTGAGTGATATGGGTGTCATGCATAAGCTAGCTTGTTTGTCACTTAAGCAGAAGGGAAGGTGGGCCACTTCTAATATATGCTAAAAGGTCTCTTTCCTATTCTATTTCTCTGATTGCATAAGTTGTACCTTATGATCAAATGTTAATGCTATGTAAAAAAGTAATGACTAATAGTCATTTGTGTGTGTGTGTGCATGTGTGGGTACATGTGTGTGTGTGTGTGTGAATACATGTAGTGTGGCTGTGATTTACTGCCTTCATGCATAGCTACTTGCTGGTCCCTTCCCTCTGTACTTCACTCGTACCACATTTTACCTTCTTTCTCTTGGTTTCATTCCAAAGGTCCTCCCCAGGGCTTCCAGAACACTATAGAAATAGCATGATCCATAAATAGTATATTCTAGTCTTTTTTCTGTGTGACAATCCTGATGAATGACGATATGAACATTTCCAGTTTTTAGAGCGTCATTTAGTTTTATTTTGTTGGTCAACATACTTCTTTAATGTCTTCTAAGCTTAAAAAAAGTTAACGATTCAGTGAAATGTCTGAGATTTAAATATGTTTTATGAGATATATATAAAATATGAATTATAAATGAAGACTATATTAAAAACAGCAAGAAAAATTACATACTTCAGGTCCAACTTAACTAACAAAAAACGTTTTATTTAACAAAGTATTTTTTCTTGCCTATTACCTTCTAGGTGCTGTTTTAAGAGCTCATAAATATCAACTCATTTAGTGCTTATCCCAGCCCTATGAGTTATTGCTATTATTATTTCCATTATAAACATGAAGAAATTAGATCACAAAGAGGTTAGGTAACTTGTTCAAGGGCACAAAGATAGAAAGTGAGCCAAAATTCAAAGGTAGGTCATTTAGGTCCAAAGTCCATTATTTGAAACACTATGATATGCTGCTTCCAGACATATTTCTCCATTTTGATAAATAATAATACATTCATTGTAACAACAATATTTAAAAATGGAGACTGCGATCATACCCCAAAAGCAAAGTATATGTAAGGAAGGAAAGTTATTCTAAAGCTAGTTTAAATAGCACAAATGTCTCATATAGCCTCACCCAAGAGGGTAATGAGAAGATCTTAGTGCACTATTTTGGCAAAAAAAACCTACCTAAGTACCCCCTACTACAGTATACTCATATGAAAGGCATGTTCATTCTTTTTTTTTAATAATTCAGAGGAAAGGAGTAGGTTTCTATGTGTATGAAATTAATCTAGAGCAACTTAGATCAAATAAAAGTCAATCTTATAAAATTTATGGGAACTTCTGATTCAGAGCATAGTCTCAGATAAGAAGTGGAATTGCTAATGCACTATGATTATTTCCCCCAAATAATTGAACTACTTTATTTTGGTTAAATGATTATTTATTTTGAGAGACACAGAGAGAGACAGAGAGAGAGCATGAGCAGGGGAGGGGCAGACAGAGGAGGAGAGAGAGAATCCCAAGCAGGCTCCTCATTTTCAGTGCAAAACGTGACACAGGGCTCCATCTGATGAATCAACCATGAGATTGTGACTTGGGCTGAAATCCAGAGTTGGATGCTTAACTGACTGAGCTACCCAGGAGACCTAATCAAACTGCTCTTTAAAGGATTAACAAGAATGAAAATATATGTATAAACATACCAATGTACATATGTGCATATACATTAATTTGCAGTCATACTTATAAATATTTGAACAAAAAGATGCACTATAGAGTGTAGTAGTTAAGAGCATGAATTTGAAGGCAGAATGTTTGTGTCTTAATTCTCCCTCTCCCTATCTCCAGCTATGTGAACATTTACATATGATTTAATTACTCTGGTATTCAATTTTCTAATCTATAAAATGGGAGTAATAGTACTAATAGATAATATACATTTTATGAGGGATTAAAGCTACTAATATACATAAAATACAAAGGTACTTAGAACAAGGCGGGTATATAATATGCTATGTGCATTAGGAATATATTTGTATATAAACTGAGGAACAAATGTATATAGGTGTTGGTATTGCGTGTGTAGGTGTGTGTGTGTTTGTATGCGTGCAGTGGAGACTCAGCTACAACAGCAAACGACTTGATTTATTCCTCCCGCATCCTGTTCAAACTACTCAGGAGATCCGTTCCTTTTTGTCCTCGGATAAAATTTATGGCATATTCCTTAGCTTGTCTTACAGTCCTCAGGTACTAAAAAATGTTCACGTGACTTCAAGTCTAAACACAGACTCATTTTAATAAAATGCCCACAACCCTGGAAATTCACAATTCGAAACTCAAAACGTCTCTCATTCCATGGCTCTTGACTACTTCAGTGCTGAGAAGCCTGCAAGGGCGTGTCCAAAGGAAGCTTCTTCCCTCTCCCCCCCCCCCCCCACCAGGAGACTGCCTTTGGCCCCACCAGGCTTCCGCAGTGAAGTGAGGTGGGCGGTGGTCAGCGGAGGGGGGCAGTGATATAATAATGAGCAGACATGGTGGAGCCAGTTTCACTCTGGAGGGAGCACTTCTGCGCTGTCATCAGAGAAGGCCTCTCTGCTCATGCATGACAGTCCCGCGTATCTCCTGGTGTGTTGTTTACGAGGATGCTTGCTCGGCTCCCCAGGATTCAACCACATTCATCTTCCTCTATATTTCAAAGTCTTTGTGCCCTTCCAGGTAACTTTTATGACACACTGGTTAAACAATCCACGTTCGCGTCGGCAAGAAGAATGCAACTTTACGTCCTGGTTGTTTTGAGTAGAGTTGCTTTTGAATCCATATCTTCTATCTCACTGTTTCAAGGCAGTCAAGGCAGTTTTGTATTCTTTGGAATGACAAGGTGTGAACCGCATGCCAAACACGGTCTTCTCCAAGTTCCGGTGAACATACACAAACTCTCCGTGTTCTCCCCACCAGCCTTGCTATGGGGAGGAAGTTCCCCCTAACCTGCCCTATAAGGGCTCCACAACCTGAAGCTCACCAAAGACTCTCTCTAAATTTCCAATATCCTTCATTATTAAGAGTCTTTATTGGACTGGATTTGGAAGAAGGTATAGTCAGCGGTGGGTCTGTCTCTCTTTTTGGAAATCTGGTGTGACACGTTATCTCTGCTCTTGCTACTTTGTGTGTCATTTAACATCCGCCAGAAAAGTTTCCATTTTAATGTCCTACTACATGTTCTCGTATTTATATACATTCATGCATAAAACACTGTATAACACAGAAATACAAAAGCATCATTGATAGATAGAAAATTGGATTCTTTTCAATCGAGTTTTTTTTTTTTTTTTCATTTCATTTTAATAGCAACGATATATAGGTTTCAGGGTGCCTTGGTGACTCAGTTGGTTAAGCAGCCGGCTCTTGGTTTCAGATATGGTCATGATCTCATAGTTCATGAGCCCCATGTTGGGCTCTGTGCTGATAGTGCAGAGCCTGCTTGGAATTCTCTCTTTCTCCCTCTCTCTCTGTCCTTTCCCTACACTCACTCTCTCTCTCTGTCTCTCTCTCAAAATTAATAAACTTAAAAAACAACAATTGTATATAAGTGAAAAAAATAAGTGTCAGATGAAATATGAAGATACAACTAAGCTTCCTTTAGTTTGGAATACTAAAAAGAAACCAGATTGCCATCATATATAAGGTTTCATGTACTTTAAGATACTTGTGGTCAGGAAGTAAAAAAAAAAAAAAAAAAAAGGTACTTTCATTAAGGAAAAGATAATATGTACTATAATTTATTATTCTATTTTTATCTCTCTTTCATCCACTTTTCCTCCCATCTGCCTATCTACCAACTTACCTACCCCTTATCTCTTCTATCATCATGCTGGAAGCATTCAGAAAAATAGATAAGACCCTTCCACAGAGATAAAATACTCATTTTATAGCACTATCTAAAGGCTTCTAGAGCTTTATGCATACTACCTCATTAATTTTACACACCTGTGAGGTGTATAGGTAGAAATTATTTCTCAATTTCATGGATGGGTGAAGTAAGGTACAGTAAACTTACCAAATAGACTTATGTAAGAATAAAGTACAAGAACCCAAATGAGCTATGCTTTTGCCAAGTATAGATTAATAGCTTGTCTAACTTTAGTCTAGAAGTCAAATTTTTGTGTTGCAGCCTATCCAGAAGTTCTTGAAAGGCTGAAAAAGGTAGAGCCATACTCTTAATATTCTTGGAATATGATAATCAATGGGCAATCTCGTTAAATATAGTAAGTGTTAATAAAAATAGCAATCGGGAATACTGCTGCAGAGACTTCCTGCATCTAGTTTTACACTGCAATTCTGATTATTGCAGTGTAACAAATTATCCCAAAATTTTGCAGCTTAAAGTGACAAACATTTATTTTATTTTATTTTATTTATTTATTTTTTTACTATATTTTATTTGTGAGGGAGAGAGAGAAAGAGAGAGAGAGAGAAAGAGAGAAAGAGAATCTTAAGCAGGCTTCATGTTCAGTGTGGGGCCCAATGCAGGGCTGGATGCCATGGCCCTGGAATCATGACCCGAGATGAAATCAAGAGTCAGACGCTTAGCCAACTGAGCCACCCAGGCAGGCTCCCCAAGATGGGGGGTCTATTAACAATTTATTTAACACACATTAGACTTTATTTAATTTATTTATTTGTAAAATTTTCTTCTCCAAGTCCATTGGGCAGCTCAAAACTATTCCAACATTTTGTTTTTTCTTAAAATAGTAACTCACTTTCATGTACAAAAACAAATACTAAGTGCTTATCGCAACAAAATCAATTATTCCAATATTTATCAGTTTAAAACAATAATACTTTATTATCTCATGCAATTTCTTTCTGTCCGATCTCACAGAAGCTTTTCTGGGTGTTTCTGGCTCAGGATTTCTCACAAGGTTGCAGTCAAGCTGTTGACCAGAGATGAAGTTATCTCCAGATTTTTTAACAGGAGATTCTAATCCCAAAATTAATCAGATAGTTGGCATATCTCAAGTGGGGGGAAACTCATCAATGATAATAAATATTTTAATAAAAATAGTTGTACATAATGTTGACCGAGCACATCGTCAAGTGCCTAATTTTACACCCACAACAACCTTACCATATTAATATTAGTTCATGCCCATATTATACCTAACATTATTAAATAAAGAGATTGTGCATGGTCACACAAGCAATGGTAAGAATTGACACTTGACAGCAAATAGTTTTATTGTGAAAAACTTAACAATTACCTACAGTATTTCTCTACCCAAAATAACTTGGTGCAGTTGCCTGGGTAGCTCAGTCGGTTAAGTGTCAGATTCTTGATTTTGTCTCAGGTCATGATCCCAGGGTCTTGGGATCAAGCCCCATGTCAGTCTCCATGTTGAGTGTGGAGACTGCTTAAGATTCTCTCTCTCTCCCTCTGCCCTGCCCTCCCCACTCACATTCTCTCTCTCCAAAATAAAAATAAATAAATAAATAAAAATGTAAAAAAATGGCTTGGGGGTTCTCACTTTGATTGAGAGGCGGGGGAAAGAGACAAAGATCAAAGAAGGAAAAAGCCACCCTGCATAAATTAGGAGTATATACAACAGAATCACTCTAAACCTCACATAATATTTTTGTTAGAAGAATGAGAGATGATTGTGAAGAAAAAATACATACAATCGAAGAAACTAAAGTAATAAATTTTCTACAAACTATCTCCTCCCGATTGTATTTTATTGTTATTTGTAATATACAGTATTCTTGATGTTATATTTTTCTGTAAATATGGCTATATTATGTGGTTATTAATTTTTATTAATGTGTACTTATAGAATCTATATGTACATGTGTAGTGTCTTACTACCAAGCCATCATATTTAAGCATTTAACTCTTTGGAAGGCTGGAAATATTGGAAAAGAAAGTTAACCCAAACATTTAAATGCTGAAATTAATTTAAGAGTGCTGAGGGGGGATGCATGAGTGTATTTATGATAGATAAAAGTAGAAATAAAAGACAAAAATATTAAAATTATAAGAAACATTGACATTGCACTAGTCCAACCCCTTACATAGGAGCTTATTTTTCTCCATAATTATACCATTTTAATGTTAATATACCTTTGTTTCAAACTATCCTCTTCTATACCTGTTACAAAGTTCTCACTTCTTGCAAATCATTAGTTTGACTTATAAATAAGTGCTTTATTTTTAAGAAGTACCACGTTTAGAGAATTATTACAAACATAAATGTAGAGAGATCCCATATATCCTAGACCCAATTTCCCCTATCATTAACGTCTTTTATTGCTAGGATATATTAGTCAAAATTAATGAAGTTACACATGTAGTTTATGTCCAAATGACTGTTTCCTATCAGAAGTTTCTAAGGTACTATGATTTAGTGTCTGTTAAAAGGTATATTTGAGTTGTGACTGAATATGAAATAGGGTATGTTTTACTTGCCCATCGATCTGAAGTGCTTATAAAGGCCAAATGTTTTGAAGGATGTCTTAAACCTTGGTGAAGGTCATAAGGCTTTGGTAAGCAGGAAGCTCAGGCAAACATTATTAAAATATCAGTTCTTATTTCACTCCTTGAACTAGAAACCATGGGACAGAGTCAGAGACACCCAGGTAATTCTATTCCATTTATCTTTTTCATTCTCTTTCTTTGATTTATTAGTCAGTCTTTCTTAGAAACTGCTTCTGCTATTATGTTAGCAGTTGGCTTGTTAACTTGACAACTAATGGTAGAAAGATATCTCACCTAATGTTGTCTTACTCTGGATAACATCTCTCTGTTTTTGTTTTTCCTTCTCTCCCCTACAGCATTTGACATCAACTCCTCTGCCCCTTTTCAGATTTGTCATTGTTTTGTATGTGGATTAAAAAGAAAATTCCCCATGTTTTTTAGTCTTTTCTTCCTTCTGTCTCTTATTTAATTAATGTTGTCTGACATCTCTCTAGGTTTCCTTTTTTTTTTTTTTTTTTCCGTTTTCCCACTTTGCAATTCACTTTGAGCATGTTTCCTTTGAGCTGAAATCCCCAGAAGCTGGAGTGGAAGATTACCTTGCTACTCTTCTTTTCAAGGCCACTCCTTTGTCCCTCTTTTATCTTGTTCTAATAGATCCAACTTTATTTCAAATACTCGGAATATTTCTCTGAAGAACGTATCAGCCACCTTTCGCCATTAACTGAATTTTTTCTTTAACACAAAGAACCAAGGGACTTTGATTGTCAAGGTGCTGTCTGTGCAGGTACTCCCTTTGTAAAACCGTAAAACATATTCTGGATTCCTCCTAGAAGTTAATCAGGGCTTTCACTTTGACAGTGTACCTTGGAGCATCTCCACGGGGAGGGTATTTCCTTCCCCAAGATACCGCCCTTCTAACACACACACACACACACACACACACACGCACACACACACACACACACACACAGCAGGAACAACTCATGGTTGCTTCAAAGTTTGTTTCAAGTCAGATGAAAGAGAAGTGGTACACACCTTGTTCCTAGGCCTTGCCCTGTCTCTCCCAGGGTCCCCCTCAGCAATATTCCCTACAACCCTCACCCCTAAAAGCTCTATATCATTGTAAAATGCCTAGGTTTTCTAACGTGAAAATCCCACTGCTGCTGAGACATTTTTCTTTTCCTTAATCCTTAGAGAACTAGGTTGTCTTCTGGAAGATGGGAGGAGGGGCAAGGTGAGCCAGCCCACAACACAGTTTTCGTGTCCTTATCTTCAAACCCAGTTCCTTTCTAGTGTCTGGAGCACTCTTCCGAGTGCTGCTTGAAGATCTGTGAACATCTCCTTGCCAAGCTGTAAATAGCGTACTCCCTTTTTACTCTAGAGTTGCTCTACTTTTCTCTCTGGCCTTCTCCTATTGCTGCCTGCTAAAGCACAGACAGAGCCAGGAGTTCTGCATTTTGCAGCTTCCAGAACCTGTCACACAGAGAGAGGATTGGTGAGGTGGCAATCAGCTACACCTCTGCAGTAAGACCAAGCAAAGCATTGGGAAGCAGTGCTCACCTCCCTAACTTCCATCGGGAATGGAAGGGGTTCTCAAGGCAGATGGAAGCTATCCTCCAAAAGACTCAGGATCACTGGGATTTTTTCCTTTCTCTGCTGAATTCAGGGCCTTACAACCCCTAAACTTCCTGTTCCATTTTAAGGGTATCTGAGGGCATGTGAAGTTTCCTGGAAGTTTGGTGGGTTATTCTTGGCCCTTTGATGCCCATGTAAACTGCACACTGCTGACCCCATAGCTGTGTATTGTTCAAGAGCACGAGGGAGATTGGTCCAGTGGACAGATTGGTCCAGGTCCTGGGGCTTGGTCTTTATTGAATTTTCTCATTGTTCAACCGTCTGAATGTTTGTAAAGTAGGGCATTGCGCATGTGCATAAGTTTTATAATAGCGGTATTATAATAACCACATTTAAAAATGGGACATCTTCACAGATTCAAGTGAAGAAACTCAGGATAGTTGTGGTATGCAGTGCCACTAACGAAGTCCCTCTCCAACCTGATTACTTTCAAGAAGCCAGGGCGGGTTCTCAATAAGAACTCTTGTTTTCTCTACCCAAGTTCCTGGAATTCCCTAAACTCTCCTCAAAGTAAATCACAAGACAGAAGATACTGCTCTCTATTTAGAAGAAATAGATTTGTGAATAAATATTTCTGATGAGGAGAAACAGAGACAATCCTTCAGAGTATGTGGTAATGTGAGAACTAACTCATTTTCTCTCACAGCATTTATTTAAATAAATGTTACTGGGATTAGGGCATGGAGGAGAATTTTCTGGCTGTTCTGAGGAAACACATCCCCAGAAAAAGAGACTCAGGCTCTGGTGAGTATGGCCTTATGGTCCAGAAATCTTTGGTCCAAGCGGTCTGGGGACATAGGTTTCCTTGGGGAGCATGAAAAAGAGGACTGCCTCAAACACAGTTAGTCATCAGTGGAATCACACAGTTGTTTGGGGGTTTCCACCCCTGTCTGTGACCTGCATGTTAATGCTTACAGTGATATACAATTATTGGTTAAAGTAAATTCTTTATTCAGTGTTCCCAATATCCCATCCAGGATACCACACCATGCTTAGTGATCAAATCTCCTAAGGTTCTGCTTGGCTGTAACCATTGCTTTTTCTGCCCTTGATAATTTTGAGGACTGTTAGTCAGGTGTTTTGGCATTTTATAGAATGTCATTCAATGGGAATTTGTCTCACATTTTTTCTCATGACTAAATATGAATAGTATATTTGAGAAAGGAAGAATACAGAGTAAAGGAAACTTTGAGCACTGTGGGAGAGATGCAAATCGGTATAGCCACTATGGACAACAGTACAAAGAGTGTTCAAAAAATTAAAACTAGAATTACCACATGATCTAATAAATCCACTGCTGGGTATCTCCCCAAAGAAAAGGAAAACACTAATTCAAAAAGAAATATGTGCCCCTATGTTTATTGCAGCATTATTTACAATAGCCAAGATATCGAAGCAACCCAAATGTTGATCCATAGATGAATGGATAAAGATGTACATACATATATACACACACACATATATATGTGTATATATGTATATATATGTGTGTGTGTGCATATATATGTGTGTGTGTATATATATATATATATATATATATATATACACACATACACTACACACACACACATATAAACACAATGGAATATTGCTCTGCCATAAAAAAGAATGAAAACTTGCCATTTGCAACAATATGGATGGAGCTAGAAAGTATAATGCTAAATGAAATAAGTTAATCATCAAAAAAAAATACCATATGATTTCATTCATATGTGGAATTTAAGAAATGAAACAAGTGAACAAAGAAGAAAAGAAACAAATAAAAAAATAGACTCTTAAATACAGAAAACAAACTGGTATTTGCCAGAGGGCACGTGAGTGGGGGAAGGGGTGAAATACATAAAAGGAATCAAGAGTATGCTTACCTTGATGAGCACTAAGAAATGTATAGAATTGTTGAATCATTATACCATACACTGAAAATAATATAACACTGTATGATAATTATACTTTGTTTAAAAAAAAAGAAAAAAAAGAACGAAAATGAGTAATATGTTTGGGCAAGGAATAATAAAGAACTAAAGTGCCATTCTGAACTCATCATATCAAAGGCACATACTATCAATTCTATGGCTTGTCATTGTTGATGACTCCTAGCTTGAGGTAATGTTTCTCTACCATAAAGTTACATTTTCTTTTTCTTCCTTACCATACTATACTCTTTGGAAGAAAGTCTATGCACAGTCCACACTTAAGGAGTAGGGAATTGTGTTCTACCTTCTTAAGAGCAGAGTATTTACACAAATTATTTTGAATTTATGTGCATGGGAGACCTCTCCCCTATTTATCTACTCAATCATTTACTTATATCAGTAGATATTCATGGATATTGATTTTATACTTTAGGTTATAATCTAATGTTCTATCAACCCTGTCTTTTACTTCCTGTATTCTGTTTTTTTAACATCTGGGGCCTTGCTGACCCTGGAGAGATTGTCCCTCCCAGGGTGAGCCAATCCCTAGCTATGCTAAATAACTCACCTTTAGGTGTGTCTTTTTTTTTTTTTTTTAATTTTTTTTTGACGTTTATTTATTTTTGAGACAGAGAGAGACAGAGCATGAATAGGGGAGGGGCAGAGAGAGAGGGAGACACAGAATCCGAAACAGGCTCCAGGCTCCGAGCTGTCAGCACAGAGCCCGACGCGGGGCTCGAACTCATGGACTGTGAGATCATGACCTGAGCCGAAGTCAGAAGCTTAACCGACTGAGCCACCCAGGCGCCCCTTTAGGTGTGTCTTCAAGTGCATACCAAACATTCCAGACCCTACCCTTTAAGTAGATTCTCTACTGGGCTCTTAAATACCAGGCCCTATCCACATGCACTAACAATCCCAGAGAACTAGGGTCAGTTCCTGTGCTAGAGGGCCTGCTGAAATTATTCAAACGAGCCTGATGAACCTGCCTCTCCTGTTCCTTCCTGCAGAAACCATAGTAAAGTCTCCTGACCACAATTTCTATAGGGCCCTCTGCCTCCTGACCAATTCTGGTGCTTCCCAGGACATGACGTGAGCCTTTATATTAGGATTCTGTACCTGTGTGTGTGTTTATAATTATTTTATCTCTATGATAAACTGACCCTTTAATCAATATATAATAGTTTTCCTTATCTTAAAATTTTTGACATAAACTCTATTTTTTACTGATACTAGAATACCCCCCCCCCCACACACACACTCTTTTTTGGTGAGTAATTATATGGCATATCTTTTTTCCATCCTTTTATTTAAATTATTTGTGTCTTTAGATTTAAAATGACTTTGCAGATAGCATATAGACAGATAATATTTTTTATCCACTCTTCTAGCCTCTGCCTTTTAAGTGGTAAGTTTAATTCGTTTATAATTAATGTAATTACTAATAAGAAAGGACTGACTGCTGCCATTTTACTACTTTGTATACATGCTTTTTCCCTCAATTCCTCCAATACTTCCTTCTTTTGTGGTTCGTTGTATTTTTTCTAGTGTACTCTTTTGATTACTTCCACATTTCCTTTCTGTATATTTTAAAGTTATTTTCTTAGTTATTATCCTGGGGATTATAATTAACATCCTAAAGTTCTACCTCATTAAGTTGATTTAAGGCCAACTTATTCTCAACAGCATATAAAACTGCCTTTACTCATCTCCATCCTTCCCTTTTGATGAGTCACTGTCACCAGAGCTTCTTCTACCTCTTAAAACATAGTTTCCTTTAGTTCTTTGAACATATTTAGAATGACTGCTTTGATGCATATGTCTGTTAAACCCAATATTTTGGTGCTCCTACAGGCTGTTTCTTGTTTTTGTTTTGTTTTGTTTTGTTTTTCTATATAAGGGACATATTATGTTTTTTTTGCATGGTTCACATATTTTTTCTTGTTGAAAACTAGAGATTTTACACAACATATTTTCACAAATCTGGGTAGCGATTCATCCCCCTCCTCACCAGGATGTGTTTTAGTTTTCTGTTTGTTTATTTGTTTAGTGAGGCCAGTTAGTTTATTTGCTTGGTGATTTAGCTGGACTATTTTAGTGACGTTAGTTCCCTAGACTGAGGCTGATGTTGCTCCTTGGAGGTTACAGTCTTGGTTATGCTCAGAGTTAGCTTGGGACACCAGCAGTTTTAGAAGGGTTCTTTTTGGCTATCTTTTTCCTTGATCTCTCTGTTAAGTTGTCTGCCTAATGTGCTTTCCACCCACCCTAAGGAATCTACTAATTGCATGCTGATTGTGCTATTGTTTTAACAGCATTCTATGGCACAAATTGGTCTAGAGTCTGACCCAATTAAATTGGGGCAGGGGTAGTTTTAATCTCTGAAGTCTTTTCTTAAGTTTTCTTTCCCCAGATCTTTCTGTTGAAAAAATTGGACTTCATGGCTCTTAAATTTCTCTGGATTGCTCTTAAAGATGGAACCATTGTCTTGGAGCTCTTTCTGTTCTTATGGACTGTCTCAACCCAAGAACAAACAAATCCCTGAACCACTACACGAGTGTCTGGGTGTGGAGGTGGCTTCTGGCCTTCTCACCGTCCCTCTTATTCCTATAACCTCTGCCTTATTAGCAAGCTGATGCCAGTGAGTTTGGGACCCAGAACTTTCAGCCTGTAATAGTTGAAGTATATTTATGTCATAGAGGACTGGATTGAGGAAGAGAGTATCCAACCTTTTTGTCACACTCTCTAGTAATTTAGCCTCTCAAGTTTGAATTAGAAAGGATTAGAAATACTCATACCTTGCTTCTTCCCTTCAATGAAATGCTGTATCCTTTGATTGTGAGATAAGTACAGAGGGAGCTTCATCTTATTGGTCACATTCATCCAGAGTGAAACTTTTTTATGCTGAGCTGTGGGTGAGGAAGGGAGAGGAAGAGAACAAGTTAAGTGTGGCTGGAATGCCATAGACTCGAACTGTTCTTGCCAAGTTTTAGTAGATTTTCTTGAATAAATATTTATTCGATTTGTACCCTTAGTAAAGTTTCTAGAGACTCTACATGGATGTTTCTAATCAGTTATACTAGTTTTACAAGGAGTGGGTACATGGAATTTTCACACTACCATCCCCAAAGTGGAATCACAATCATGGTTCTTAACTGTTGAAAGGGGAATGAAAAGTTCTTTCCCCATAGCAGATATTACCTTTCATGGAAAGGAGATGCTTTAGCAGAACACTCCCTCAGGGGAAGCAATATGAATGGAAGCATAAAATGTGCCATCCATGCCTTGTCTCTGTTTTTCTTGGGAGGAATGTACTTTCAGATAATGCATATTTCCTTCTGTACTCACCTGTCATATGTTTTTACATGGCCATCTGTATTCAACTGAATTACTGTAAAACCTCAAGATGTTAACCCAATATTAATGTATTGGGTTATAAATTTGGAGAAATCAGAAAAGTAAAATTTTGGGATAGAACAATCATACCGATTGAAACTTCTGGCTGTGTTAGAGTGAGTGGATTTAAACTTGGGATACACTTAAAGGATGCTACAAGACACAGGTCATAGCCTTGTTTTTTATTTTTGATTCCTTGTTTGGATTTAGTGGTTTAGAGATGTGGCTTCTTGACCTTAGGTAACAATAGAGTTACAAGCACTTCAGAACAAAAGTGGTGTTCTAAGTTCAAAATTATGGTGGCAAACATAGATTGGAATTGCGAAGCAGAAAGAGTTATTCACAGATTTTGAATATACAGGAAGGAGAAAGGAATTTGCATGTCATCTGGTGCCCAAAACGAAGACTACTTCACAATTCCAAATCTGAGATATGTCAGAAATATCACAAAAGCCACTCTCTGAGAGGAAAGAGTAGGACAAGATGTTCTCCCCTTTAGTTATAGCAATACATCATGCCAAACCATGTGGGTTTTTTATGGGATTTCTCTCAATTGAATCAAAGTTCAGTGGTCAAAGATTTTGGATAACTGCCTGGAATCTGTGGCTTCTAGGTGAGAAAACAAATCAGGAAAGCTTTTTCTTTCTCTCCTCCTTTTCTCAAATAACACCGAGTTTCTGCTATTGTCTGCCAACACTACATGCTGGAACTTGGTAGAAGTTTTGCTGGGAAAACCCCAGTTTGGGGACTGGCTTGTTTTTGTTTTTGTTTTTGTTTTATTTTTGGGGGGAGAGCGCAAGCGGGTAGGGGCAGAAAAGCAGGGGGAGGGAGACAGAAGATCTAAAGTGGGGTCTGGGCTGACAGGATGACAGCAATGAGCCTGATGTGGAGCTCCAACTCATGAATCACGAGATCATGATCTGAGCTGAAGTCAGATGCTCACCATACTGAGCCACCCAGGTGCCTCTGGCCTGTATATTTAATTTGGAGGATGTGGAGATAGTGTCATGAAAATTTCTGTGATCTATGACTCCTGATATCTTTAAAGATGAGAAACTTGGCATGGAACTAACTCAACTCAGAGGTTCTGAGACAACCAGATCATCGGTGAGAATAATACAAAGCTACGTTGATTGGTTGCAATGTAATTTAACATTTAAGTTTTCCCTGAGACCTTGACTAGTTTGATGATGTTTATACTCAAATGAGTGCTTTAATTATTTAAGTGTCTTTGTTATATCATTGATTTCCTTGGAAAACCCTTGATACGCCATAGGGGAAACTTATACAACTTGGATGGTTATAGTAGGGGATGGGAAATATGATAGGCATATTCAAGATTTTATAGAAAAATGTCTTATCAAAAAGTTAAATAAAAATACATATTCCTCTGCTCTAAAATTAAAAAAAAGATAATTATAATCAAGTTTTAAATCACCCATTTGTAAGTTAGTTTTCTCTCTAAATAATGAGTATTTTTGAAAAAGAACAATTTAACATTATTTAAAGAAAATATAGTCCAGTGAACTCTGGCCAGAAAAATAATTTACTTGGGAAAATATTCCTCTATTGCCACCCACAAGAACAAAATTGATGCATTAAGTGTTCAATGTCGGGACGCCTGGGTGGCTCAGTCGGTTTAGCATCCGACTTCGGCTCAGGTCATGATCTCATGGTTTGTGGGTTCAAGCCCCATGTCAGGCTCTGTGCTGACAACTCAGAGCCTGCAGCCTGCTTCAGATTCTCTCTCTGGCTCTCTCTGCCTATCCCCCACTTCTGCTCTATCTCTCTGTCTCTAAAATAAATAAACATAAAACAAAATTTAAAAAAAAAGAAAGTATTCAATGCCAACACCAAGGCATTTTAAGCACATTTTTATTGGAGCTCCTGGTTATTTTACCAAGTATGGAAATTGGATATTAGATATAGCTGATTTCATTTATTTATATGTTAAAATATTGAGGTTTTTTTTGTGTTAGAGTCAGAAAGTTATGCTGGTGAAGTAAAAAATATGTCATCAAAATGATTTTATATTTAAATTTTACTACAAATATGTCTGAAGAAATGGTAAACTGTCATTTGGTCAATTAGATATTTACAAAGGGCTTTATTATTATACCTGCGACGTGATTGCGTGACTTATTGAATTACTATGAAGTAAAAAATGTATCCCCAAGTTATGTGTATATATGTATGTGTTTATGAATATTTATGAATATGTACACATATAGGGGCGCCTGGGTGGCTCAGTTGGTTAAATGTCTGACTTTGGCCCAGGTCATGATGTCACAGTCTATGGGTTTAAGCCTCACGTCCGACTCTGTGTCTCCCTCCCTCTCTGCCCCTTCCCCACTTGTGCTCTGTCTCTCTCTCTCTCTAGAAAATAAATAAAAACATTTAAAATAAAAAAAAATACGTGCATACATATGAATACATTTAATTATGTTTATACATGTATGTATTTATCTCTGAGAAGGGAAGCAAATAAAAATCTAGGAATAAATGAAAGGAATTAAACACATGAAGGAACATTATAAAATACTAGTCCAAAATTTGTCCCAATCCTATTTGCACTATAGTCAGAAAAATGTTGAGAAGAATTCATTACAAAAACAATTAAAATTACATGTATTATTTTCTTTGTGGCATCAAAAGTGTTATAGAATACCAAACTGAACTATGTTAAACATTTCCAACAAGAAATTTTAAGTTTAGATCCTAATTAATATGCAACTTAATGCTTTTGATCTAGGAAGAAAAAAGAGAATAATACAGTATTCTGTAATCATGTAATACATAGTATGACTACTAAAGAATACAGAATAAAGACATCATCTCCTTATGAAATAATTATAATTTCAATTAATGTTAGCATCACACATGAGAAAAAAAGGACAAAATTGAAACTGAATCATATACATTAAAAATTATCAACTTTGGGGCGCCTGGGTGGCTCAGTCGGTTGAGTGTCCGATTTCAGCTCAGGTCACGATCTCGCGATCTCATGGTCAGTGAGTTCGAGCCCCTCGTCGGGCTCTGGGCTGACGGCCCAGAGCCTGGAGCCTGCTTCCAATTCTGTGTCTCCCTCTCTCTCTGCTCCTCCCCCGTTCATGCTCTGTCTCTCTATCTCAAAAATAAATAAACGTTAAAAATGTTTTTTTTTTTTTTAAATTATCAACTTTGAGCTTTTATGGTTTAATATCCCTTACCAACAAGGCCAATAGTTTGTATATACATTGCTTAAACACAAGAGAGAAAGAGGCTGAAGGCAGTTGTAAAATGAATAAAATGAAATAATTAAATATAATAAAATTTGTCATTTTAGTGGAGCTTTATGACACCTTAATTTTTATAATTTAATTTTTATTGATGGCTGTAATGTGTAAGAAGTTGGTCAATACCAAAATTAGGAAAGAAAATTATGACTTCAGATATTTTTTGTGATATCAATTTCCAAACACAAATGGTATATTTTCAAAGACTATAAAGCAATGCTTGTCAACCAGTCTTCGTTTTAGAATGATTTTGAGGGTTTTGAAAAATACACACAGGCTGAGCTGCACTTTAACCTAGGAAATCAGGTTATATGGGGAGATAATTCTCCAGTGTTAATATTCAAGAAGTTTACCACTCTTTTGGTTTGGTCTGAATTGAGAACCACTGTTTGAAAGATCCTTTTTTATTTCTAAGAGTAGATACAAAGCTATGTAGTGAACGAATTGCTTCTATTATTTATTTATTTATTTATTTATTTATTTATTTATTTTTAAATGTTTATTTATTAATTTTGAAAGAGAGATCACAAGTGGGGAGAGAAAGAACATAAGCAGAGGAGGGGCAGAGAGAAAGGAACAGTGAATCTCAAGCAGGCTTTGTGCTGCCAGCACAGAGCCCAACTTGGGTCTCAGTCTCACAAACCAGGAGATCATGACCTGAGTCAAAATCAAGAGTCAGATGCTTAACCAACTGAACCTCCCAGGCGCCCCTGCTTCCATAATTAAAAAAAAAAAAAGAGATTCGTCCGGAAGATGGCAGCGTAGGAGGACGTGGGGCTCACAGCACGTCCTGCCGATCACTTAGATTCCACCTACACCTGCCTAAAGAACCCAGAACCGCCAGAGGATTAGCAGAAGGGAGTCTCCGGAGTCAAGCGCAGACTAGAGGCCCACGGAAGAGGGTAGGAAGGGCGGCGAGGCGGTGCGCGCTCCACGGACTGGCGGGAGGGAGCCGGGGCGGAGGGGCGGCTCGCCGGCCAAGCAGAGCCCCCGAGTCTGGCTGGCAAAAGCGGAGGGGCCGGACGGACTGTGTTCCGACAGCAAGCGCGACTTAGCGTCTGGGAGGTCAGAAGTTAACAGCTCTGCTTGGAAAGCGGGAAGGCTGGAGGACAAAGGGAGGGAGAGCTGCTGAGCCCCCGGACGGCAGAGCTCAGCTTGGCGGGGAACAAAGGCGCCAGCGCCATCTCCCCCGCCCATCCCCCAGCCAAAATCCCAAAGGGAACCAGTTCCTGCCAGGGAACTTGCTCGTTCCGCGCAAACACCCAACTCTGTGCTTCTGCGGAGCCAAACCTCCGGCAGCAGATCTGACTCCCTCCCGCTGCCACAGGGCTCCTCCTGAAGTGGATCACCTAAGGAGAAGCGAGCTAAGCCTGCCCCTCCAGCCCCCGTGCACCTTGCCTAACCACCCCAGCTAATACGCCAGATCCCCAGCAACACAAGCCTGGCAGTGTGCAAGTAGCCCAGACGGGACACGCCACCCCACAGTGAATCCCGCCCCTAGGAGAGGGGAAGAGAAGGCACACACCAGTCTGACTGTGGCCCCAGCGGTGGGCTGGGGGCAGACATCGGGTCGGACTGCGGCCCCGCCCACTAACTCCAGTTATACACCACAGCACAGGGGAAGTGCACTGCAGGTCCTCACCACGCCAGGGACTCTCCAAAATGACCAAACAGAAGAATTCCCCTCAGAAGAATCTCCAGGAAATAACAACAGCTAATGAACTGATCAAAAAGGATTTAAATAATATAACAGAAAGTGAATTTAGAATAATAGTCATAAAATTAATCGCTGGGCTTGAAAACAGTATACAGGACAGCAGAGAATCTCTTGCCACAAAGATCGAGGGACTAAGGAACAGTCACGAGGAGTTGAAAAACGCTTTAAACGAATTGCAAAACAAAATGGAATCCACGATGGCTCGGCCTGAAGAGGCAGAGGAGAGAATAGGTGAACTAGAAGATAAAGTTATGGAGAAAGAGGAAGCTGAAAGAAAGAGAGATAAAAAAAATCCAGGAGTATGAGGGGAAAATTAGAGAACTAAGTGATACACTAAAAAAAAATAATATACGCATAATTGGTATCCCAGAGGAGGAAGAGAGAGGGAAGGGTGCTGAAGGGGTACTTGAACAAATTATAGCTGAGAACTTCCCTGAACTGGGGAAGGAAAAAGGCATTGAAATCCAAGAGGCACAGAGAACTCCCTTCAGACGTAACTTGAATCGATCTTCTGCACGACATATCATAGTGAAACTGGCAAAATACAAGGATAAAGAGAAAATTCTGAAAGCAGCAAGGGATAAAAGTGCCCTCACATATAAAGGGAGACCTATAAGACTCGTGACTGATCTCTCCTTTGAAACTTGGCAGGCCAGAAAGGCTTGGCACGATATCTACAGTGTGCTAAACAGAAAAAATATGCAGCCGAGAATCCTTTATCCAGCAAGTCTGTCATTTAGAATAGAAGGAGAGATAAAGGTCTTCCCAAACAAACAAAAACTGAAGGAATTTGTCACCACAAAACCAGCCCTACAAGAGATCCTAAGGGGGATCCTGTGAGACAAAGTACCAGAGACATCACTACAAGCATAAAACATACAGACATCACAATGACTCTAAACCCATATCTTTCTATAATAACACTGAATGTAAATGGATTAAATGCGCCAACCAAAAGACATAGGGTATCAGAATGGATAAAAAAACAAGACCCATCTATTTGCTGTCTACAAGAGACTCATTTTAGATCTGAGGACACCTTTAGATTGAGAGTGAGGGGATGGAGAACTATTTATCATGCTCCTGGAAGCCAAAAGAAAGCTGGAGTAGCCATACTTATATCAGACAAACTAGACTTTAAATTAAAGGCTGTAACAAGGGATGAAGAAGGGCATTATATAATAATCACAGGGTCTATCCACCAGGAAGAGCTAACTATTATAAATGTCTATGCGCCAAATACCCGAGCCCCCAGATATATAAAACAATTACTCATAAACATAAGCAACCTTATTGATAAGAATGTGGTCATTGCAGGGGACTTTAACACCCCACTTACAGAAATGGATAGATCATCTAGACACACGGTCAATAAAGAAACAAGGGCCCTGAATGATACATTGGATCAGATGGACTTGACAGATATATTTAGAACTCTGCATCCCAAAGCAACAGAATATACTTTCTTCTCGAGTGCACATGGAACATTCTCCAAGATAGATCATATACTGGGTCACAAAACAGCCCTTCATAAGTTTACAAGAATTGAAATTATACCATGCATACTTTCAGACCACAATGCTATGAAGCTTGAAATCAACCACAGGAAAAAGTCTGGAAAACCTCCAAAAGCATGGAGGTTAAAGAACACCCTACTAACGAATGAGTGGGTCAACCAGGCAATTAGAGAAGAAATTAAAATATACATGGAAACAAACGAAAATGAAAATACAACAATCCAAATGCTTTGGGATGCAGCGAAGGCAGTCCTGAGAGGAAAATACATTGCAATCCAGGCCTATCTCAAGAAACAAGAAAAATCCCAAATACAAAATCTAACAGCACACCTAAAGGAAATAGAAGCAGAACAGCAAAGGCAGCCTAAACCCAGCAGAAGAAGAGAAATCATAAAGATCAGAGCAGAAATAAACAATATAGAATCTAAAAAAACTGTAGAGCAGATCAACGAAACCAAGAGTTGGTTTTTTGAAAAAATAAACAAAATTGACAAACCTCTAGCCAGGCTTCTCAAAAAGAAAAGGGAGATGACCCAAATAGATAAAATCATGAATGAAAATGGAATGATTACAACCAATCCCTCAGAGATACAAACAATTATCAGGGAATACTATGAAAAATTATATGCCAGCAAATTGGACAACCTGGAAGAAATGGACAAATTTCTAAACACCCACACTCTTCCAAAACTCAATCAGGAGGAAATAGAAAGCTTGAACAGACCCATAACCAGCGAAGAAATTGAATCGGTTATCAAAAATCTCCCAACAAATAAGAGTCCAGGACCAAATGGCTTCCCAGGGGAGTTCTACCAGACATTTAAAGCAGAGATAATACCTATCCTTCTCAAGCTATTCCAAGAAATAGAAAGGGAAGGAAAACTTCCAGACTCATTCTATGAAGCCAGTATTACTTTGATTCCTAAACCAGACAGAGACCCAGTAAAAAAAGAGAACTACAGGCCAATATCCCTGATGAATATGGATGCAAAAATTCTTAATAAGATACTAGCAAATCGAATTCAACAGCATATAAAAAGAATTATTCACCATGATCAAGTGGGATTCATTCCTGGGATGCAGGGCTGGTTCAACATTCGCAAATCGATCAACGTGATACATCACATTAACAAAAAAAAAAGAGAAGAACCATATGATCCTGTCAATCGATGCAGAAAAGGCCTTTGACAAAATCCAGCACCCTTTCTTAATAAAAACCCTTGAGAAAGTCGGGATAGAAGGAACATACTTAAAGACCATAAAGGCCATTTATGAAAAGCCCACAGCTAACATCATCCTCAACGGGGAAAAACTGAGAGCTTTTTCCCTGAGATCAGGAACACGACAGGGATGCCCACTGTCACCGCTGCTGTTTAATATAGTGCTGGAAGTTCTAGCATCAGCAATCAGACAACAAAAGGAAATCAAAGGCATCAAAATTGGCAAAGATGAAGTCAAGCTTTCGCTTTTTGCAGATGACATGATATTATACATGGACAATCCGATAGACTCCACCAAAAGTCTGCTAGAACTGATACATGAATTCAGCAAAGTTGCAGGATACAAAATCAATGTGCAGAAATCAGTTGCATTCTTATACACTAACAATGAAGCAACAGAAAGACAAATGAAGAAACTGATCCCATTCACAATTGCACCAAGAAGCATAAAATACCTAGGAATAAATCTAACCAAAGATGTAAAAGATCTGTATGCTGAAAACTATAGAAAGCTTATGCAGGTAATTGAAGAAGATATAAAGAAATGGAAAGACATTCCCTGCTCATGGATTGGAAGAATAAATATTGTCAAAATGTCAATACTACCCAAAGCTATCTACACATTCAATGCAATCCCAATCAAAATTGCACCAGCATTCTTCTCGAAACTAGAACAAGCAATCCTAAAATTCATATGGAACCACAAAAGGCCCCGAATAGCCAAAGTAATTTTGAAGAAGAAGACAAAAGCAGGAGGCATCACAATCCCAGACTTTAGCCTCTACTACAAAGCTGTCATCATCAAGTCAGCATGGTATTGGCATAAAAACAGACACATAGACCAATGGAATAGAATAGAAACCCCAGAACTAGACCCACAAACGTATGGCCAACTCATCTTTGACAAAGCAGGAAAGAACATCCAATGGAAAAAAGACAGTCTCTTTAACAAATGGTGCTGGGAGAACTGGACAGCAACATGCAGAAGGTTGAAACTAGACCACTTTCTCACACCATTCACAAAAATAAACTCAAAATGGATAAAGGACCTGAATGTGAGACAGGAAACCATCAAAACCTTAGAGGAGAAAGCAGGAAAAGACCTCTCTGACCTCAGCCGTAGCAATCTCTTACTCGGCACATCCCCAAAAGCAAGGGAATTAAAAGCAAAAGTGAATTACTGGGACCTTATGAAGATAAAAAGCTTCTGCACGGCAAAGGAAACAACCAACAAAACTAAAAGGCAACCAACGGAATGGGAAAAGATATTTGCAAATGACACATCGGACAAAGGGCTAGTATCCAAAATCTATAAAGAGCTCATCAAACTCCACACCAGAAAAACAAATAACCCAGTGAAGAAATGGGCAGAAAACATGAATAGACACTTCTCTAAAGAAGACATCCGGATGGCCAACAGGCACATGAAAAGATGTTCAACGTCGCTCCTTATCAGGGAAATACAAATCAAAACCACACTCAGATATCACCTCACGCCAGTCAGAGTGGCCAAAATGAAGAAATCAGGAGACTATAGATGCTGGAGAGGATGTGGAGAAACAGGAACCCTCTTGCACTGTTGGTGGGAATGCAAATTGGTGCAGCCGCTCTGGAAAGCAGTGTGGAGGTTCCTCAGAAAATTAAAAATAGACCTACCCTATGACCCAGCAATAGCACTGCTAGGAATTTATCCAAGGGATACAGGAGTACTGATGCATAGGGGCACCTGTACCCCAATGTTTATAGCGGCACTCTCAACAATAGCCAAATTATGGAAAGAGCCTAAATGTCCATCAACTGATGAATGGATAAAGAAATTGTGGTTTATATACACAATGGAATACTACGTGGCAATGAGAAAAAATGAAATATGGCTTTTTGTACCAACATGGATGGAACTGGAGAGTGTGATGCTAAGTGAAATAAGCCATACAGAGAAAGACAGATACCATATGGTTTCACTCTTATGTGGATCCTGAGAAACATAACAGAAACCCATGGGGGAGGGGAAGGAAAAAAAAAAAAAAAAAAAAAGAGGTTAGAGTGGGAGAGAGCCAAAGCATAAGAGACTGTTAAAAACTGAGAACAAACTGAGGGTTGATGGGGGGTGGGAGGGAGGGCAGGGTGGGTGATGGGTATTGAGGAGGGCACCTTTTGGGATGAGCACTGGGTGTTGTATGGAAACCAATTTGACAGTAAATTTCATATATTAAAAAATAAATAAAAAAAAAGAAAAGAAAAGAAAAGAAAAGTTGGAATGTTTAATTTATTGCTGATGATTTGGACAGTTTTCACCAAAATATTTGGATTATTTTGCTTTTGTGTTCTTAAGTGATTCCGCCATACATAGCTAATTTTCCACTTCCATAATTATTTAAAAATTATTATGAACATTACACATTAATTTATTGTTTTTTATTTCATTTGATTAAGGAGTACATTCTAAATGTGTTCTTTAATCCCCTTGCCTTATTTCCCTCATCTTCCCATACCATCCTCTGGTGACCATCGGTTTGCTCTCTACAGTTCAGAGTCCGTTTCTTGGTTTCTCTCTCTCTCTCTGTCTCTCTCTTTTTTTAAACTTATTTGTTTTGTTTTATAAATTCCACATGAGTGAGATTATATCGTATTTGTCTTTCTCTGACTTATTTTGCTTAGCGTTATATTCTCTAGCTCCATCCATATTGTTGCAAATGGCAATATTTCATTCTTTCTTTATGGTTGAATGATATTCCATTGCATATATGTATCACCTCTTTATCCATTCATCAGTTGATGGACACTTGACCTGCTTCCATGTCTTGGTTATTGTAAATAATGCTGCTATAAACATAGGGGTGGATACATCCTTTTGTATGTACCCAAAAAACAAAAATTAGTCTTTTTTGTATTTTTTGGATAAAAACCCACTACTGTGATTCCTGGGTGATAAGGTAGTTCTATTTTTTAATTTTTTAAGGAACCGCTATACTGTTTTCCACACTGGCTGCACCAATTTGCATTCCCACCAACAGTGTGAGAGGATTCCTTTTTCTCCACATCCTTGACAAATTAAGGTAATTTAGATTGAATTTTAAAAAAATAATTAGATTATTTCAATCAAAGTCTCTATATCCAGGTTAGCATGTATAGTTATACTGTCACCCTTTTCCACCAATTATAGAACATGCTTCATGGTAGTCTTTGCTGAATTCCCAAACTTTTCTTGACACAGTATACTATGCAACCATTAGGAATATATTGGCATTGACACCTGAGACGAAAACTCTATGCCATTCTGACTCTATAATTTTCATCCTCACCAACAGAATGAATTGTGGTGGCTATATGTTGGTCTCTGAACTATGCTGTCAGAGAAATGTACAATAAAATAATAGTTACTATAGTGCTATCGTTTCGAGGCTCTCTTTAAATGTTTTACCTTCACTTTCCCAATTCATCTTCATAGCAACACTGCAAGCCATTTATTATCATCATCATTTTAGAGGTAGTAAAACTGAAGCTCAGAGGTGTAAAATAAACAGCTCAAGGTCATTCAATGAGTAAGTGGCAGAGATGTGATTCAAACCAAAGCCTTTTCTTCAAGTCAATGATATCCTTCATACAGTTCTAACTTTATGACATAGTATAGATTACAAAACATGGGATATGCGTTTTTAAAGATGTCTGTGAAAATACCTCCAAGGGACACTGAATATTACACAAAATGTGATTTTACAAAAATAATGTCCTCCTTGGATAAGAAGAGACAGAGCATCTCAAACACCTGAGATAGATTGACAGCTTGTCCATTACTGTTGCAAGATATCACACTCCTCTCTATAGAATTTATAAAAATGGTTTTTCATTGGTTTTGTGGAGTGGAATCATAGAGCTCTGGCCTTGTCTTTGCCACATGAGGTGCCTACAAACTGATGGATTGATTTTAATTTGACCTTGGCAGCTTTTGTTACCCTCTGAGGTATTAGTCTTGCTCTGTTCCAGACCTTTTCCTTAAACTCTGCCTTTGGACACTACCCTTCTTTTAAAGATTTGTCCCTGGGGCCCTAGGCATGCTGTCAGTCATAACTTTGTTGGCCATGACCGATATGGTGTGTCAAACCCTTTAGTAATTTTGCCAGTTCTATTTTCTAAGAAAAGATGCTTTCGTTGTCTGAAAGAATAATCTATAGTTTAAGTACTTAATTTGATAAGAGGGCCTCACTTAATGCAAATAATGCTTTTAGTGTTTAAAATAATTATATTATAGTGTTTTTTTATATAGAAAAACTAGATTTTTGCACATGTGATTCCACATTCATGTCATTCCTCAGTATTGTTACACATACAGGTTCTCAGAAATGTATGGTATTTCTGGGGGTGTCTGGGGGGCTCAGTAGGTTAAGCATCTCACTCTTGGTTTCAGCTCAGGTCATGATCTCACAGTTTTGTGAGTTCAAGCCCAGCATCGGACTCTGTGCTGGGAGCCAGGAGCCTGCTTGAGAGTCTCTCTCTCCCTCTCTCTCTGCCCCTCCCCCACTTACACCATCTCTGTCTCTCTCAAAATATATAAATAAAAACTTTTAAAACATTTAAAAAAAAGAAATGGCATTTAAGAACTATTAACCATTATCGAACACTTGTCAAGGAATTAAGAGATATTCTTTTCTTTTAAAAAAGATGTTCTCAATTTCGTGTAATCTGATGCCATAATACATTTGTCTAACTATTCTCACTATCATTTCTATTACCAGTAGCACTACATATTTATGTATCTATATTCTAAATTTGATCAATATAAGAAAGTCCCCATTTTTTCTTTCTGATATTTTTTTCTGCTACATCTCTTTTTTTTAATAATTTTTTTAATGTTTTCATTTATTTTTGAGACAGAGAGAGACAGAGCATGAGCAGGGGAGGGGCAGAGAGAGAGGGAGACACAGAATCTGAAGCAGGCTCCAGGCTCTGAGCTGTCAGCACAGAGCCCGACACGGGGCTGGAACTCACTAACCATGAGATCACTACCTAGGCTGAAGTTGACGCTTAACTGACTGAGCCACCCAGGCACCGCTGTGCTACATCTCTTTCTCCTTCTCTCACTTGCCCTATCATCTCAACAAATCCTATTCAGTTCATAATCTAAATGAAAATGAAAATGATTGCTCTACATAACTATACCAAGAAAATTTGGAAGTTTATGTTATTTAATGGGAAAAAAATATGTATATTGCATTTTGGCTGGTGTTTTTGCAAGCAATATTGTTATGTATATTGGGAATAAATGAGCTTAAAGTACTTCAACATGTTTTTATTTCTTGTAATTATTTTAAGATGTTGCATTTTTGGTATTATTTAATAACATTTACTTTATTTTTATGTATATTTATTTTTGAGAGACAGAAGAAGACAGAGCATGAGCAGGGGAGAGCAGAGAGAGAGGGAGATACAGAATCTGAAACAAGATTTAGGCTCTGAGCTGTCAGCACAGAGCCTGATGCAGGGCTCGAACTCATGAACCATGAGATCATGACCTGAGGTGAAGTTGGATGCTTAACCAACTGAGCCACCCAGGACCCCCCAAAACATTTTCTTCTACCTGCAATGCCTTTAAACAATTACTGGATACAAAATTATGAAATGAATGTTGAATTAATCTTAGATGTTGAATGGATACCATTACCGAGGTAACTGTATGATTGGAGTGGTTGTTTTACTCTTCATATATCAAAAAAAAAAAAAAAAAAAAAAAAAGAATATTAGATCAATTCCAAAAATTCAGAAAAAATAATTCTCCATTTTGCTTTATTCATAAGTATTTAACCCTGGCCAAATTCTAGAAAACATCAGGGTGCCTGGGTGACTCAGTTGGTTAAGCGTCCAACTTTGACTCAGGTCATGATCTCACTGCTTGTGAGTTCGAGCCCCACTGTCGGGCTCTGTATCGACAGCTCAGAGCCTGGAGCCTACTTCAGATTCTGTGTGTGTGTGTCTCTCTCTGTCTCTCAAAAATAAATAAACATTAAAAAAATTTTTAAGTTCTGGAAAACACAATGTCACTGACAAGTATATATCACTCATAAATTAGCAATTCGTATTAGAGATTATGCAGACACAGTGATTTTCCCATAATCCAATGTTAATGTAGTACAGAGTTAACTATTCATCAAATAGGAGAGATTGAAATAATATCGGACACAGTATGGTCTACACTCCCTCATTTGCCAGATTTACTTTTATACATAATATATTTGTTTCACCATCCCATTTAAAGTTAGTATTGAAATAGAAAATCTTTTCAATATTTTATATCAGAGGAAGATAATCATGATATTTCCGTTTATCAGGCATGTGTATGGGCACAGCTAGGAAACCTGTTGTTTCCTGCATTTATTCCTAGTGAAACAGGCTTGGATTTCTAGCAAGCTTTGACACTTCACACAATGAAATAGTAAGTTCATCCTTAGAAAAGAATATACCATTAAAAACGGAGAGAGATTATTAGAAACAGCAGAGTATAGAAAATAGATTTTCTGTCATAAGGATCTTGACAGTAAATGTGGAAGCAGTAGAAATCATAAATAATACTGGTTTTTATGTTACACATTCTGAGCATTTTTTATAGAGCTCAACTGGATTATAATAAGATAACAATAAAACACTCCCTAAGATACTATATATGTTGTAACTTTTATTTTGTATGAATAGTAAAACAACTCTCTTTCTTTCTCTGCACACACTCAGGAGCACAGTGCATGAACACTGACACAGAAGCACATTTTTGCAATGCAGGTTTATGTTTTACTTAGTTTCTTTCCACATTCTGCCAACTCAGAAATTTTTAAATATAATACCCCTTCTTTAACATAGAGAAGATCATAATAAAAGTACTGGACAAGTTCATTGCCCTTAGCTGGAGGTAATCAAATATATTGTTAAGCATTTCAATTACTTGGCATTATAAAGCTGTATATATTCAAATGCCTAAGCTATGGGATGTAAAACAAATAAAGAATATAAAATCATACAAACACAGGAATTTACTTTAATAAATTACTGTTGCTGTTTTCAAACTATGAAAAACATCTATGCCTGATCAAAAATTACTTTCCTTTTCTAGAATTCTTTTGAGACAATTGTATCTCCTATTTCACGACAGATCCAGAAATCCAGATTTGTATTTATTCTACCGAAAATTAGGCTGTCATGGTGCACATCTTATTTAATTCATTCATTTAGTTCACTAGTTCAAGAAATGTATTTCTTCATAGTGGTGGAAACATGGAATATAAAAATGTCTATTTCCTTCCAGTGGTTTTATGTAAACATGCCATTCTTGAAATTATATAGAAAGCTTTCAAGTTAGAATCATTAAAATAAAAAGTAAACATCCCCACCCTTTTTTAATAACAAAGATTTTAAAATTCAGGAAATATTCATTAATCACTGACATTTTCCATGCCATCCTTCTCGACTTTGGTTATATAGACATGAACCAAACAACATTCCTGTCCTGACAGAGGTTCTATTGCAGGAAAATGGCAGGTACCAAATAAAAATATCAAAGAAAAAGTTTAAAGAGGAGATGGAAATACATGTATGATGGCAAATAAACATGGGAGAGGAGGGTGAAGAGGATTTTATAGAACTTAGCACGAGAAGGCCTCCGTCTGAAAATGTGACATTTCAATACACACAGAAGGAAGCCAAGGAGCCAACCATGTGACTTTCTGTGCAAAGGGTGTCTGAGGCCAGGAGAAGGTCAGGCTCCAATGCTTTAGGGCCCGCATAGGCATGTTTCGAGCCTTGGATCCATGGTGAGGAGGCTAATGTCATTGGGACAAGACAAGAAAGGTCAAAGATGACATCAGAGATACAGTGGCCACGCAGGATGGCATAGGCTTTATTCTGAGTGCCATGAAAAGCCATACAGCATTTGGATCAGCCGCACCATAGCAACGACTGATTTCTAAAAAGGTCATCATGGTCTCTTCAAAGGAGGAAAGCTGTAAGTATTGAAGAAGGAGACATGTAAGAAGACTTTTTTTTTTTGGGGGGGGCGGTTCCAGATGAGGGATTATGGTGCGTTTATCTGGACTTGGAGTAGTGGAGACTGAGAGAACATTTGTACACAGTGTCTGTGCTGAAAGGATTTGGTGATGTGCTGGTTGACAGTGTGGGGGAGGGAAAGCAGTCAAAGTGACTTAGAGGTCAAAATAACCTAAACATTATCTCCCCTCCTATAAGCAAGCTGATATTGCTTATCCTTTCATGATGAGATTTACTGACACATGGACTGAGTATGTTCTGTTGTATTTTTCTTTTTTATTTTTTTTAAAATTTTTTTTTTCAACGTTTTTTTATTTATTTTTGGGACAGAGAGAGACAGAGCATGAACGGGGGAGGGGCAGAGAGAGAGGGAGACACAGAATCGGAAACAGGCTCCAGGCTCCGAGCCATCAGCCCAGAGCCTGACGCGGGGCTCGAACTCACGGGCTGCGAGATCGTGACCTGGCTGAAGTCGGACGCTTAACCGACTGCGCCACCCAGGCGCCCCTCTGTTGTATTTTTCAAAGGCAATTGATATCAAAGAGATAATTCACTAGTCATCACTGATAGACTAACAGAAACATGTGACTTTTTTTTTAATATCATTTCAGTAATTATGTTAAAATGTTTTAATACAAGGGGCACCTGGGTGGCTCAGTTGGTTAAACGTCTGACTTCAACTCAGGTCATGATCCCAGAGTTTGTGGGTTTGAGCCCTGTGTCAGGCTCTGTGCTGACAGCTCAGAGCCTGGAGCCTGCTTCAGATTCTGTCCCTCCCTCTCTCTCTGCCCCTCCCCTGCTTGCACTCTCTCTCTCTCTCTCTCTCTCTCTCTCAAAAATAAATAAACATTAAATTGAAAAAAAATACCAGTCAACCTGATTTTAGGAAACACAAATGGTCTCAGACACATTCTTCTATTATTTAAGTGGTAACTCACTCAAAAGATGCTTCTTGAGGTCAGGAAATATTTGATCAATATGAATTCTGAGAAGTTGAAAATCTTGAATGATCTTTTTTTTCTGTCTTTAAATTAATCTAATAAGGTAAAAAAAGAAAACATTCACTTTAAGTAAAAAAGTTTGCTTATGTAAAGGACAGCAGTCAACTGGATTTCAGACTAATTTGCAAATAATTGCATTTATTATAATATAGGTATTTTAGTATTGAATGCCTGGTGTTCATAAATACTATATTCATTGAGTGCCTACTATGTGACAACCTCTGTGATTAGCAATACCTCTCCACTGGAGAAGGAAGAAAATAATACCTGCCTTGAGGATGAAGAGATTATATAGCTATAGAAAATAAAAGACGGAGTAATATTTTAATAATATACTATAATACAATTATATATTATGACTAGTCACCAACAAATATAATTTTAAATATTAATTGCTGACAATAGTATATAATCTATTGAAAGCAGAGTTTTTGTTTTCCCATTTTCTCAGCACATAGGAGAATACTTGAAAACAAGCAATGAGAGTTATTTTTAATAGATGCATTAACTGAGACTCAGATTTTGTTCCCCAGGTTCACACATCTAGAAAGTGGCGGAGTTCAGTCTAAGACATTATTTTTTTTAATGTTTATTTATTTTTTAGAGAGAGAGAGAGAGAGAGGGAGAGAGACCACAAATAGGGGAGAGAGAGGAAGACTCCAGGCTCTGAGCTATCAACACAGAGCCCAACGTGGGGCTCGAACCCATGAACTGTGAGATCATGATCTGGGCCAAAGTTGGAGGCTTAACCGACTGAACCACCCAGGTGCCCCTAAGACATAATTCTTGATCTCTAGATTGTTGCTTTTTATATTGTACATGTAGCCATTTAAAATAATAGGTAACTAAAATAAATTGTCTATGACTCAAAAAAAAAAAAGAATACCTGATATTCTAAATACCTCAGTAATTATTTGTATAATTAATTAATGATGACATGAGAACATAAAGTTGGAGTTTCTTATTAGTCTTGGAAGGCTTTCTGGAATCATTGGATTAGACAAAAAAAAAAAAAAAATCTGCCAAGGCATTGCCTTTATAGAGCACACCTCCATACTTAAGAAAAAAGTAATAATATAATGTGGAACATATTTTATTTGGAAGATTTATAGAGAATAATAAAAATGGTGAGGAAGAAGGGGATCATGATATGATCTGTGACTTTAAGGAATTCTACTATAGCTGAGGAAGGCCCAAATAGCAAGAGTAACTTGGTGGTATTCCAGTTTCCTCATAGCAAATCTGCAACCCCAGCATTCATTTAACTGTGACCTTATTTATTACTTATAAAACTTTCTCTTTCACATGACTGGGCACTCCATGAAGTGATTAAGCAGAACTTCTCATTGAAAATTTGATATTAAATGACCCTTGAAAAAGAAGTGAAAATTCTTAAAAGGCGAAAATGTGAAAAATGAATTCCAGGGAAACATAGACAGGTACAAAGAAGAAAGAATGTGAAGACATACCTAGAAGACAGTGAGCAATTTATTATAAGGGAAGTCAAATATCTCCTGGAACATATGAGAAATAAGACTGTAAAGGGTCATGGTGGCTAGACCGAACTTTCAGTGCCTAACAAAGGAGGTTATGCCTTGAATCATAAGTAGAGCTCACAAACTGAAAGGCTTTAAAAAGTCAGAGATATCATCAGGGTTGCATTTCTGAAAGTGAGTCTGATTTTGGATGGTTTTGATTGATTATAAAGGCAGATCCTCAAATGCTACAACAGCAGGGAACCATGGCTCAAATCCAGTAGTTAGTTCATAAAGACCAGAATGGGCATGCATTGGGGGGATAAAAAAGAAATCATGATGGTTCAAATTGAAGAGAAAAAACAAACAAACAAACAAACACCAAAACCCCACAAGTGTCCAAGATGACATCAAAGTTTAAGAATGTTGGTTAAAAATCCTGAATAAATACCTGAATAAAATTACTGAATAAATATGAATAAAAATAAGAAAACAAGGACTTCCCAGAGTATTTGTGTCATCTCTTCACTGGAACATGGTTAATTGCCTTAAGAGGAAATACATAGAATGTTTTGCTTGGTTTAGAAGACAATATCCTTTTGTCAGACCAAGACAGTTTTCAGCAACAAGAATAAATTTGAAATGCAAATTATTTTATCCCTCAATCACTTTAGAAATCTAAAAATGGTTTCCAATTACCTTTAAAACAACAACCCAAATACTTGGTTGGAGAGATTAATGACTGATCTGTCCAACGATCAAATGGTACAATAGGGAAATAATCATGCGGTCTCAGATAGTAATTAACTTAGTTTGAAAGTAGGTGACATTAGCCAAGAACCAAAATGTTGGAAGTCAGAGAAGTGGTACATAAATCCAGGTAGAGAAGAACATATCAAGGACCGACCCCAATTAGATTCATGGCATCCACAGAAGTAATAAAGTTTAGCATGGAGGAAGATACATGCAAGGAGTTAAAAGCAAAAAAAAAAAGTTAAAAACTGAAAAACCAGAAAAAAGAAAGGTGTGATGGGTAAAAAATAGAAGCTAGAATGGTTAATGATAAATATAATCTGATTCTCAGGTTTTTCATGTCCTTTGATTGTTTTATATTTACACCAGGAAAAGAAAGTAATAAAATGAAACCATTTGATACTTTTGACTGACTGGTTGTGTTAAATGCTCAGAGGAAATGTTTCATGGCTTCATACCACCTTGGTGCTGAACCTTGTTCAATCTTCACTTATCAAAAATATATCCAACGTTTTCCACTTTCCTGGGAAGTTTGGTTAGTTGTTCATGTATATAAGAGCAGCACTTAGACTTCTCTACTATCAAAAAGGAAGGTGAACCTTACCAAATATTTATCTGATTTTAAAATAGACAGTTTATATGTAGAAGTGTTTACTCAAGTTTGTGTCAGAGATCTCTGTGTGCAGCCCCTTCCCTAGCAAAAATAAAGTACTGAAATCTCGAAATGTCATAATGAGATTCAGAGGGACACGTGTTGAGGGAAGGTAATGTCAGGGAAGTCTGATGAGGCAGGCTGGGGACCAGATCATGCAAAGCCTTGGAGGACAAAGGATTTGGGATGTCATTCTAAAGGTAATTGTAAACCATTCTTAGATTTCTAAAGTGATTGAGGAATAAAGTGATTTGATTTTCAAATGTATCCTTGTTGCTTAAAACTGTCTTGGTCTGACAAAAGCATATTATCTTCTAAACCAAGTAAAACTTTCTATTTATTTCCTTTAAGGCAATTATCCATATTACAACATGACTTCATATGACCCTTAGTCTCATTCTAGATTCATAGTCGTAAGGATATTCACTTGCACATTGTAGTTACTCAACAAATAGTTGAATAACTTGTAGAGTGATTGAATGAATGAGTGATGCCAAACACTATTTTCTTATGAATTTTGTTAGATCAAAGTTGAAGATTATAATTAATGACATGCTTAACTGACAGTCTTCAGAGATTTTATGAGAATTAAAACAATGCTGTCATAAATTATTTCAAAAGTGCTTTCAAAAATGTGTTTAGTTTGATTCCTAAAACACCCTTGCTGGGAAGGAAGAGTAAATTTCACTGCTCCCAGTTTATAGGGGAGGTAATTAAACCTCCTTGGAAAAGCTCCACGACAGTGTCAGAGGCTGAAATCTGGACAGGCCTAACCATACAGAGCACTTGTTCACTTCTGATTTTGCTACTATGCACTGAACCATGATTATCCCATGCAATGGAAACATTGAGCTGGACAATACTCTTAAATTTGACTTATTCTGAAAGGCATTTACTTAGCCTGCAAATCCCTGAATACAAAGGGGAACTTGAATAATAGCCTGGAAGACTGGCAATTGCCTGATAGTTCTGGGGTCGACAGTGATTTGGTTGGCTTTCAGCAGTTTCTTCTTTAAGTGTTACTTCACTGAACAAGGCAATATATGATAATGCTGTTTCACTGACCTTAACCTGCTTCCTGCCATGGGTTTAAATTAGTCAGGATTTTGTCAAAATAGTGCAAATCTCTATGGTATAAGGGTTGAAAAGAATATCCTTAAAAAATACTGATAATTTGAGAGAAGTTGGTTAAGAAAAGTCCATGTTTTCAACTTCACTACTTACACAGAAGAACAGAAATGTTTGGGGATATCTTCTGTTCTTATGTGAATAAAGAAATCAAATTAACATTTAAATTTTAATCAGAAAATGGTTATGCCACTCTAAATCCTGTTTAACAGGTCATTTTTATGCCAAATTTCAGCCTAAGTATTATGTAGAGATATCATACCTTTCAATCAATCACTGAATTTATTGGATTTAGGACATAGCTTGTAGTTCCCCATTTGCAATTATACAGAGGCAACATGCTATGTTGGTAAGAAGGGCATAAAATTCAGCTTTTCACTCTGAAGTTATTTCAATGGAAATCTCTCTCTGTCTCTGTTTCCCTCTCTCTGACATCTTGTCTCTTTCTGTGTGTGTCTCTCTCTCTCAAATTCTCTATTCCTGTTAATTTTGAGTTATCAAGAATCCCTTCTAGGAGCACACTTGCAAGTATAACTTATTTGTTGCATAAAGAAACACATTTTCCAAGAAATATATAACTATCACAATATACAATTGCAGATTAAGTATATAGAACATTTTTCCTAATTAAAGATTGGATGCATTTTCAAAATTAGACTTCAAACAGATGGATTTTATGAATCCAAAGAAATTGCATTTAAAATAGAATTCATTTAAAATGAAACTCATTTTATTAAAGATTTGCTACAAGTTTATCAATTGAAACATGTGAATGTCAAAAAAAAAATCTTGTTTCAAAGGGTAGAAAAAAGAAGAAATATCACGTGTACTTAGCCTGGAGATCTAATTGCCCTTATAATGTTAAGTGAAAACATTTAAGCCTGATGCATATGTGTGCTACTTCAATTGTGATTTGCCTGTGTACATTTCTTTGTACCTGGGTGGAAGCCACAAGTGCATCCTGTTTTGTTGCCACAGGATGTTTTGTCTCTTTCTTGTTGCAACGAACTGAAGTCTTACAAGCACGACAGTTACTCCTGAAATTCCCCCGCTCCCACCTTGATATCTCGAACACTATTATTATTTATTAGGACGTATTTTGGTCTAGTATCAGAATACATGGGTCCTGTGTATGCTATGGCAGTTTTAGACTGCAGATTAACCCAACAGTGGATAAAATTGTTAAAAAGGCTTTTTTACTGTTTAAAATTTCTATAAAATACAACAATCATTTAAGATTTTAAAGACATTGACCGTAGCAGAGGCTTATGTATAGTCTAGAGATACTACCTTAATTTCACATGAAGTTTGTGGGGGAAAAAATCAGGGTTAAGCTAATTTGTGCCTACCTCAATACATTTTAACTCTCAAATCTGTTAAAAACATGCAATTAATGTTTCACTGTTACTTTTTTAATTTGTTTTTTTATTTTTTAAACTTTACTCCCAAATCAGTTAGCATATAGTGCAAGAATGATTTCAGGAGTAGACACCTTAGTGCCCCTTACCCATTTAGCCCATCCTCCCCCTCACAACCCCTCCAGCAACACTCAGTTTGTTCTCCATATTTTATGAGTCTCTTCTGTTTTGTCTCCCTCCATGTTTTTATAGTATTTTTGTTTCCCTTACCTTATGTTCATCTGTTTTGTCTCTTAAAATCCTCATATGAGTGAAGTTATATGATTTTTTGTTTTTCTCTGACTAATTTCACTTAGCATAATACCCTCCAGTTCCATCCACGTAGTTGCAAATGGCAAGATTTCATTCTCTTTGATTCCTGAGTAATACTCCATTGTATATATATACCACATCTTCTTTATCCATTCATCCATCAATGGACATTTGGGCTCTTTCCATACTTTGGCTATTGTTGATAGTGCTGCTACAGACATGGGGGTGCATGTGTCCCTTCGAAACAGCACACCTGTATCCCTTGGACAAATACCTAGTAGTGCAATTGCTGGGTCATAGGGTAGTTCTATTTTTAGTTTTTTGAGGAACCTCCATACTGATTTCCAGAGTGGCTGCACCAGCTTACATTCCCACCAACAATGCAAAAGAGATCTTCTTTCTCCACATCCTCGCCAACATCTGTTGTTGCCTGAGTTGTTAATGTTAGCCATTCTGACAGGTGTAAGGTGGTATCTCATTGTGGTTTTGATTTGTATTACCCTGATGATGAGTGATGTGGAGAATTTTTTCATGTGTCGGTTGGCCATCTGGATGTCTTCCTTGGAGAAATGTCTATTCATGTCTTTTGCCCATTTCTTCACTAGATTATTTGTTTTTTGGGTTTTGAGTTTGATAAGTTCTTTGTAGATTCTGGATATTAACCGTTTATGTGATATGCCATTTGCAAATATCTTCTCCCATTCTGTCAGTTGCCTTTTAGTTTTCGTGATTGTTTCCTTCGCCGTGCAGAAGGTTTTTATCTTGATGAGGTCCTAGTGGTTCATTTTTGCTTTTGTTTTCCTTGCCTCCGGAGACATGTTGAGTAAGAAGTTGTTGTGGCCAAGATCAAAGGGGTTTTTGCCTGCTTTCTCCTCGAGGATTTTGAGGCTTCCTGTTTTACATTTAGGTCTTTCATCCATTTGAGTTTATTTTTGTGTATGGTGTAAGAAAGTGGTCCAGGTTCATTCTTCTGCATGTTGCTGTCCAGTTTGCCCAGTTCCACTTGCTGAACAGACTGTCTTTATTCCATTGGATATTCTTCCCTGCTTTGTCAAAGATTAGTTAGCCATACGTTTGTGGGTCCATTTCTGGGTTCTCTATTCTGTTCCATTGATCTAACTGTCTGTTTTGTGCCAGGACCATACTGTCTTGATGATTAAAGCTTTGTAGTATAGCTTGAAGTCTGGGATTGTGATGCCTCTGCTTTGGTTTTCTTTTTCAGGATTGCTTTGGCTATTCGGGGTCTTTTCTAGTTCCATACAAATTTAGGATTATTTGTTCTAACTCTGTGAAGAATGCTGGTGTTATTTTGATAGGGATTGCATTGAATATGAAGATTGCTTTGGGTAGGATTGACATTTTAACAATATTTGTTCTTCCTATCCAGAAGCATGGAATGTTTTTCCATTTTTTTGTGTCTTCTTCAATTTCTTTCATAAGCTTTCTATAGTTTTCAGTGTATAGATTTTTCAATTTTTCACCTCTTTGGTTAGATTTATTCCTAGGTATTTTATAGGTTTTGGTGCAATTGTAAATAGGATCAATTCCCTGATTCCTCTTTCTGTTGCTTCACTGTTGGTATATAGTAATGCAACCGATTTCTATGCGTTGGTTTTATATCCTGCAACTTTGCTGATTTCATGAATGAATCCTAGCAGTTTTTTGGTGGAATCTTTTGGGTTTTCCATATAGAGTATCACGTCATCTGCAAAGAGTGAAAGTTTGACATCCTCCTGGCCAATTTGGATGCCTTTTATTTCTTTTTGTTGTCTGATGGCAGAGGCTAAGATTTCCAATACTATGTTGAATAACAGTGGCGAGAGTGGACATCCCTGTCTTGTTCCTGACCTCAGGGGGAAAATGATATTAGTGTTGGGTCATTCATATATGGCTTTTATGATCTTGAGGTATGCTCCTTCTATCCCCACTCTCTTGAGGGTTTTTATCAAGAAAGGATGCTGTATTTTGTCAAATGCTTTCTCTGCATCTATTGAGAGGATCATATGGTTCATGTCCTTTCTTTTATTGATGTGATGAATCATGTTAATTGTTTTGCGGATATTGAACCAACCCTGCATCCCAGGTAAAATCCCACTTGGTAGTAGTAAATAATTTCTTTAATGTATTGTTGGAGCTGGTTGGCTAATATCTTGTTGAGGATTTTTGCATCCATGTTCATCAGGGAAATTGGTCATAGTTCTCCTTTTTAGTGGGGTCCCTGTCTGGTTTTGAATCAAGGTAATGCTGGCTTCATAGAAAGAGTTTGGAAGTTTTCCTTCCATTTCTATTTTTTTGGAACAGCTTCAAGAGAAAAAGTGTTAGCTCTTCCTTAAATGTTTGGTAGAATTCTCCTGGAAAGCCATCTGTCCCTGGACTCTTGTTTTTTGGCAGATTTTTGATTACTAATTCGATTTCCTTACTGATTATGGGTCTGTTGAAATTTTCTATTTCTCCTGTTTCAGTTTTGGTAGTGTATATGTTTCTAAGAATTTGCCCATTTCTTCCAGGTTGTCCATTTTATTGGTATATAATTGCTTATAATATTCTCTTATTATTGTTTTTATTTCCACTGTGTTGGTTGTGATCTCTCCTCTTTCATTCTTTATTTTACTTATTTGGGTCCTTTCCTTTTTCTTTTTGCTCAAACTGGCTAGTGGTTTATCAATTTGGTTAATTCTTTCAAAGAATCAGCTTCTGGTTTCATTAATCTGTTTTACTGTTTTGTTTTTTTTGTTTTTGTTTTTGTTTTTTTTGGTTTCGATAGCATTGATTTCTGCTGTAATCTTTATTATTTCCTGTCTTCTGTTGGTTTTGAGTTTTATTTGCTGCTCTTTTTCCAGCTCCTTAAGGCATAAGGTTAGGTTGTGTATCTGAGATCTTTCTTCCTTTAGGAAGGCCTGGATTGCTATATACTTTCCTCTTATGACTGCCTTTGCTGCATGCCAGAGGTTTTGGGTTGTGGTGCTATCATTTTCATTGACTTCCATATAGTTTTTAATTTCCTCTTTAACTGCTTGGTTAGCCCATCCATTCTTTAGTAGGATGTTCTTCAGTCTCCAAGTATTTGTTACCTTTCCAAATTTTTTCTTGTGGTTGATTTCGAATTTCATAGTGTTGTGGTTTGAAAATATGCACGGTATGATCTCGATCTTTTTGTACTTACTTAGGGCTGATTTGTGTCACAGTATATGGTCTATTCTGGAGAACATTCCATGTACACTGGAGAAGAATGTATATTTTGCTGCTTTATGATGAAATGTTGTGAATATATCTGTTAAGTCCATCTGGTCCATTGTTGTCATTCAAAGCCATTGTTTCCTTGTTGATTTTTTGATTAGATGATCTGTCCATTGCTGTGAGTGGGGTGTTGAAGTCTCCTACTATTATGGTATTATTATCAATGAGTTTCTTTATGTTTGTGATTAATTGATTGATATATTTGGGTTCTCTCACATTTGGCACATAAATGTTTACAATTGTTAGGTCTTCTTGGTGGATAGACCCCTTGATTATGATATAATGCCCTTCTCCATCCTTTGATACAGTCTTAAATATGTCTAGATTGTCTGATATAAGTATGGCTACTCCGGCTTTCTTTTGTTGACCATTAGCCTGATAGATGGTTCTCCATCCCCTTATTTTCAATTTGAAGGTGTCTTTAGGTCTAAAGTGAATCTCTTGTAAACAGCATGTAAATGGGTCTTGTTTTCTTATCCATTCTGTTACCCTATGTCTTTTGATTGGAGCATTGAGTCCATTCACATTTAGAGTGAGTACTGAAAGATATGAATTTATTGCCATTATGTTGCTTGTAGAGCTGGAGTTTCTGGTGGTGTTCTCTGGTCCTTTCTAATCTTTGTTGCTTTTGGTATTTATGTATTTATGTATGTATGTATGTATGTGTGTATGTATGTATTTATTTATATCTTCATCTTTTTTCCCCTCAAAGAGTCCCCCTTAAAATTTCTTGCAGGGCTGGTTTAGTGGTCACAAACTCCTTTAATTTTTGTTTAAAAAATTAAACTTTTTATGCCTCCTTTGGGAGAAACTTTTTATCTGGGAAAACTTATCTCTCCTATTTTGAATGACAGCCTTGCTGGATAAATAATTCTTGGCTACATATTTTTCTGATTCAGCACACTGAATACATCCTGCCACTCTTTTCTGGCCTGCCAAGTTTCTGTGGATAGGTCTGCTGCAAATCTGATCTGTCCTCCCTTGTAGGTTAGGGACTTTTTTCCCCTTGCTGCTTTCATGATTCTCTCCTTGCCTGAATATTTTGTGAATTTGACTATGATATGCCTTGTTGATGGTCGGTTTTTGTTGAATCTAATGGGGGTCCTCTGTGCTTCCTGGATTTTGATGTCTGTGTCTTTCCCCAGGTTAGGAAAGTTTTCCCCTATGATTTTCTCACATAACTCTTCTACCCCTGTTTCTCTTTCTACCTCTTCTGGGACACCTATAATTCTGACGCTATTCCTTTTTAGTGAGTCACTGATTTCTCTAATTCTTTAATCGTGCTCTTTTGCCTTCATCTCCCTCTTTTTTTCTGCTTCATTATTTTCTGTAAGTTTGTCCCCTATGTCACTGATTCTCTGTTCTGCCTCATCCATCCTTGCCACCACTGGATCCATCCGTGATTGCAGCTCAGTTACAACATTTTTAATTTCATTCTGGATATTTTTTTACTTCTTTTGTCACTGCAGAAAGGGATTCTAATCTATTTTCGACTCCAGCTAGTATTATTATCCTTGTGATTCTAAATTCTGGTCCAGACATCTTGCTTGTATCTCTGTTGGTTAAATCCCTGGCTGTTGTTTCTTCAAGCTCTTTATTTTGGGGTGAATTCCTTCATTTTGTCATTTTGAAGGGAGAAAAGGAATTAGTGAGGTAGAAAAATTAAAATAAAAAATTAAAATTAAAAAAATATTTAAATTAAAAAATTAAAAACACACTCACACACACAAATCAAATAAATGATGCTAGATCCTAGGTATATTTTGGTGGGTGTTAAAAGTGGTTTGACAGATTAGAGGGAAAAAAGGGTGTGGGGAAAGAAACAGAAAAAAAGAAGAAATTGTCTGAGAATTTGAAAAAATGAATACACTCAAGTAGACTAAAATGATATGATGGAGGTAAAATAGAATTTGAAAAAAAATATACACAGAAGTAAAGAATATAGTAGAAAAAATTAAAGAAAAATATTTTCATTAAAAATTTAAAAAAATGAATTTTTTTCTTTTTCTATATTCAAGAAAAATAAAAGAAAAAGAGAAAAAAGAGAAAAAAGAAAAAAGAAAAAAAGGAAAAAAGGAAATCATTTGAAAATTGGAAAAAGTGAATACACTGTAGGAGACTAAAATAAAATGATGGAAGTAAAGTAGAATTTGAAAAAAATTACATAAAAGCAAAAAATATAGTAAAAAAAAAGAAAAATATTTTCAATAGAAAGTGAAGGTAAAAATGAAGTTCTTCTCTTTCTGCATTCAAGAAAAAGAAAAGAAACGAAAAAGAGAAAAAAGAAAAGAAAAAAAGGCGATTGTTTGAAAATTTGAAAAGGTGAATACACTAAGTAGACTAAAATAAAATGATGGAAGTAGAATAGAACTTGAAAAAATTTACACAAAAGTAAAAAATATAGTAATGAAAATTAAAGAAACATATTTTTAATAAAAGTTGAAAAGAAAAATGAACTTTTCTCTTTCTGTATTCAAGAAAAAAGTATAAAAGAGAAAGAAAGAAAGAAAGAAAATTATAGATGGACCTGCTAACAGATTGAAGTAGGACTGAAATTACTTCGTTTTCCCCTAGAAGTCAGTCTATGTAGCACTTTATAGTCCATAAACTAAGCCGGCGGTGAGACTTGTGTTCTTGAAGAGCGAGGGTGGCCCAGATGGGCGGGACTCAGTGCAACAGCTCCGCTCTCCGCTAGATGGCGCTGCTAGCCTACTGAGGTGGATTGTTGCGGTGCTCATAGATGCCTATGCACATGCGCGGTGAAAATGGTACCACCCAACTACCCACTCTGTTCTCCCGTATCAGCAATTGTGCACCTGTCCTTTGTCTTCAGCATTCGTCCACTCCCTGCTTTCTCACGCTCCATGACCAGGCCTCAGACAGTACCTCTCTCCCGAGTTTTGTCTCAGAGGTGGCGGATTTCCCGGCCCCTTACTTCCAAAGGACTGCGGCTTTGACCCGCTCCGCCCCTCTGCGGGAGGGTCTCACCAAGCAATGGCCGAATGAGCAAGGGCCGAATGTCGGCTGCACCCAGGAACGCTTGCTTGATCCTGCTGCTGCCGGTGCCCCGAGACTACGGCCAGGTTGCCAGCCCGCCCCAGAAAAAGTTCGCGAGACAGTGTAGCAGCAGCGTTTCAGGGATTATGGAAAATCACAACACACATCTGGCACCAGGCTTCACCCTTAATGACCTTCTTCCAGCACCAGCGAATGTGGCCGTTTTCTGGGGTCTGCTGCGACCAGGTGGCTTCAACAGTCTCTACCAAATGTCCTTCCAGCAGTGGAACCACTTTTCCCCATGTAGCCCGAGAACCTTCCGGACCCCACTCTGCTCCTGGGGATTCGCCCTTCCCACCAGAGCACCTCCAGGTAGGGAGCTGCGGAGTTGCAGCCTTTGCGCTCCCCTTGTTTACAGTCTTAATGGAATTTAAACCCTCTCCTTTCTCCCTTTTTTAGTTTAGTCCCTGCAGCTGTTTCCAATTTTCCACTTTCTCTCCAGCTGCTTTTGGGGCGGAGTGCTTTTCCCGTATTCTCCCCCCACCCCCAGCCTCCGTCCTCTCTCCTCTCGCAAAATCACCTCCTTCCCGCGCCTCTCATCCCCAAGTTCACTTCTCCGCGCCGCGTACCTGCTGAATTCTGTGGTTCAGGTTGTGCTCATTGTTGTGTTAATCTTCCAGTCAGTTTTCTAGGGGTGTAGGATGGTTCAATGTTGGTCTGGCTGTATTTCATGGACGCGAGACACACAAAAAGCTTCCATGCCGTTCTGCCATCTTGGCTCCTCCCTCTCACTGTTGCTTTTTAATTTGAGTGATTATATGCCTGTCTTTCACTGAGATTAAGTCCAAGTGAGGTCAGATTCCAACAGAAACACCTTTAGGAAAATCCTGCTTAATTTGAATCTTAAACATTGTGATCAGTATTTCCCAGATTTATAAAACCAGTATAATCCCTCGACTATCTAAATATGAGAAGCACCCATAATATAAAAGGACAGAGAAAGAAATAATTCCCTATCATTTATAGATTCCATTTTTTCTGTAACTAATTTTCTTTATCCCATTATAGCCTGTTTAAAATAAATAACTGCATCCACTCTGAAAGAGGGAAATACATAGATATCACATATCACAGATGTTATTTTTTCTATCAGTTTATTAAACAAATTCATGTGATATTTATATATGTAAATACGAAAACAGTATGCTAATATCAGGTATGTCCTTAAAGGATGTTATTCTTCTTTACGATTTTTATCAAACCATCAATTGAATACCTAAAATGTTAGGTAGGCTTTTATGAATATCATTGTTATATAGAGCTTCTATGTGATATGCAATGCTGTGTTATATTTATATTGCATTTTATTTATACATTATATCTATCTTAACCAGTATTCTATAAGTCATGTTCTTAAAATACATTGCCCAGTTATGTCACTCTATCAGACCTAGCAGCAGATTACTAAATATATCCTTTAAATAGTTTGAATACTGTGTAGAAGAAGCCCAAACCCTCTTTTTCCTACCTTTGTACCACCTACCATATACTCACCTATTAAGGTTATTATATTACTTTCTGAAGGTATCCATTCACGCTTTCCCATTTAAAATACAACATATGTAATATTTATCTTGAATGTACTTTTCAGAATGTTCTCATCTAATGTTCTTCACTGGTGAAAGTGTGAAGGATGCTGTTGATATGGGGGAAAAAAGGTGGACAAGGGTTGTGGAATTTTTCTTAAGGAGGAAGAGGATATAGAAGGCAATAGGATGGGGGTGGCTGCTCAGCCAGTTAAGCACCCAATTCTTGATTTTGGCTCAAGTCATGATCTTGCTATTCCTGAGTTCAACTCCGTGTTGGGCTCCATGCTGACAGCACGGTGCTTGCGTGAGATTCTCTCTCTCCCCCTCTCTCTCTGCCCCTTCCCTGTTTTCTCTTTCTCTTGCATATGCGTGCTCTCTCTCTCTCTCTCAAAATATATAAATAAAACTTTAAAAAAAAATGAAGGCAACAGGAGGGGAAAGAGGAGAAGGTCACATACACTCCACTTGGCAATTGGCCAACCACAGATCCCTTCAACAAAATGTAATCTTAGTTTGATGTCAATAGCCTTTGACAATAAATGTTTGATCTAAATTTTTAACCAATTGTCTTTTCAATGTTAGCTCTGTACCAAACTTAGATTTAATTCCAACTGAATACCATTATTGAAATTCCCATGTCTTTTAATGCATCCTTCACATTTCCAAAGGCCCTCCCCATCAGTCTATTATTCTTGCCCTCTCCAGCTAGTGAATCTCCATGTATTCTTAAGATCCAATTCCAAGGCTGAGTCTGCGACACCCTTCCATATTCTTCCAAGCAGAATCACTTGCCCCTCTCTCTTGCCTCTCTTGGTATAATTGATGGAATATAATGAAGCACTTAATCCCACTGAATTCTGACTACCCACCATCTTGTTTTACCAACCAAAATAAGAGCAATTTGGAGAGTGTGAAATTTAAATTGAATAACAACGACAAGAAAGAAACCCTGGGCAATGTGCAACCTTACTTTTAACCAATCAGAGATAAAGTGTATTTGTAAAAAAAAAAAAAAAAAAAATACACACACACACACACATACATGAAATTTGGTAAGACTCTCTTTTAATATTAATTTTTATTTTGTGATAATTTTACAACATTTTGGTGGAAACATGATTATATACAAATTGCATTCCTTGTGACTCCCTCTTTTGATGCCATTAGCAGCATGTTAACTAACTATAGTGTTCATGGGTGCAGGAAATTTTTCAAAAAAGGAGTCTGAAATTTACTTTTACAGTTACCTGGGTTGGAATGCTACATTAAATGCTCATAATTTTGCATTGAGTTGGGGGGGGGGTAATTGAAAGGGTTTGGAGACCATATGTTGATATTCTTTTGATATGTTAAGAAATATGCCAGTTTTGTTTCCTATTCCTTCTTAAATGTTTTTAGAGGTTGCCCTGTCGCTAGTTGACAAAAATCTCACAGTGTTGATGTGTAAGGGCTGTTGATTACTGGCAGCAAAGAATTCCAAGTGTGCTGGCACCCGAGATAGCATCTCCACATTTTCTTCCAGGATCATCACCTTTGTTCTAAACAGCTCCCTCATAGTGTGAACAGAAGTCATATGTTTTAGATTTTCTGCCTTGGCACCCAGGAAATCAGTATGATTGAGTAAACATATTAAGCTTCCCCTGCATTTCCAGCCTGAACAGATGTTAAGTACAAGCTGATCCACCTACATTCAACCCGAGAGACTCTACATCCACAGACTGTTTCATTTTCCTTTTTCAATTTATATAGAGGCATAGATTCTTGCTGGCGTGTATAAATGTGCCATTTAAGGCAATCAAAAATGGCTCCACATTTCACTTGATTTCCACAATTGTTGCCGTAACGATGGACTACTGAGGAGAGAAACTTAATTTCCCTGACAGATCTCCCCACATTGAAGCAACATGTTCGTGGAAAGCCAATACGCAGTAATTACAGCACAATTCCTTACAATTTCACAATTCACTAACAGTATGCATTTTCACAATGTAAAGCTGATTTTCCTTTAACCAAATAAAACATGAAAAGAGGGCTGGAAGCAATGGGCAATCTATATCATTAGATGATTGATGTAAAATTAAAGAACACTGAGACTGGAATAGATTGCAAACATCAGGGAGCTCAGAAAACTTGTAAGCTCTGTATTTTGAGGAAATATTTTGTTGATGCTCTTGCAGCTTTGGTAGCAACCTACCAATTAAAAAAAAAGGCTCAAAATAATTTACCTACTACTTACAGAAGTAAGCTACCATTTGCAATTATTTCACATCACACATTCTTTTCTCCCAAGTTCTTAACGTGTCCACTAGAACAGAATTTCCTGTCCTAATTTCATGCCTCCATTCAGTGTTTATCTCACCTCCCACACAAATCATCAGAACCAAGTAATCCCAAGCCTAGAATTTTGTATTTGTCATGGTTAGTGTTTTAATGTTGTAAGAACTATCTAATGAAGTGGTATAGTGTTTAAAAGATAGGCCCTGTGAGTAGGTGAGAATATACATGAGTGATAAACAAAGTCTATACCATTGCAGGTGGTAATGTTTTCCATTTCCAAATATTATGATTTTATTTTAGCAGTAATGAAAGGTAGCACTTATGAGCACTTAAATACACGTAAACACTATGACAACTCTTTAGCGATCACAATTAAAGTTTCAGTACTGCAAACTGAATTGTCTCTGAAGCACAGTCTTCAAGTTTAATGTTCTTTATAGCAGGGGAAGGTTTAAAAACGAGGAGGTGAGAGGGTGAAAGAGAGAGAGAGATACAGAGTAAAAGTGGGAATAATGCAGTCTGATAAATTATGTCATCATGCACATGGTACTATGGCAACACAGGCAAGGGACTGGTGGGCCAGAAGAGCCTTTCCACTTACGTGGCATTAAAACATTGACTAGAGTTTTAAAATGGCTCAGATTTGAGCCCCCACAAAAGGGAAATCTAAACCCAAGGAAGGAAATAGTTGTAAAAGTTCGCAAAATTATGAAATGAGTAATATCTTCCATTTCCAGGAATATGGAAAAAAAAGATAACCAGAAAAAAAGTGGTAAAATTATTTTTATTGGGGGGTGGTTGCTGACTTATGAACCAACTATAAGAGAGTATTAACAAACATTCGACGTATACATTAGACAAAATTCAGAAACGCTGAGTACTTAATACCTTTGTGCATTGCCTATTAGCACATCATGTGAAGACATCATTCGATAATGGCCACAAGAATTGAGATGATACCTGTAATAATAATGATACTAGAAAGAAACACAGCCTTGGATTACAGGCCTGGAGACCAAAAAATATTGTTTCACTAAATAACTAATGCAATATTGCTCTTAATTATTTATTCATATTTAGCATTCTAAAAATTCATATGATTTTCATTAATCCAGAAGATTGAATTGCGTTAATGGTCCTTGCGGGTGTTAGACTATTGTAGTAAAAATATTGGCTCTAGTCTATGATTGATGAGTTGGGTATTGCAGATTCAAGATTGATGAGATTGGCATTGCTTAAGAGGAGAAGCTTGTGGGTGGTTTAACAAAGAGAAAAAGAATCCTCCCATGATATGAAGGCACAGGCTGTAAATGAATCTTTTACCTGGATGATAAATGTGGGAGGGTTACTAATGCCTGGCAGATGTAGTCAGTACCTGCCTAGTGTGGCAGCATTTGTGCAATGAGTCAGGGCCATGAGATAAGTTGTAGCCAAAGGTAGATGTGTGCCCCTTTACAAAACACTCCAGGAATCACCTCCTTTGCCAGAGGGAAACCATAAGGCTTTGTGTCAGGATGGTAGAACCACAGAAATCAACAACCTCAATCACTGAAGTATTTCATGGCGCCTAAATCTATTGGAAAATATGGATCTTAGGTGATTTTGTGAGAGCAAGAATTAATGATGTTTTAAGCCACTGCAATGTTAAAGTCACTTGTTACATCTGCAAAGCCTGTCCGATCCTGAATAACATAGTTTATCAGAAAGTAGGAAAAACAGGAAAATGAAATACTCCTTGTACCATAGTAAAAGGCGATGAAGCAGAATATTATCTAAAACATTCAATCCTCTATATTAGTGAAAATTTGTTATCTTTGCCAATGTTTAGAGCAGAAATACTGTACCTACATGGATTCGGTTGGATTAATCAGTACATGTTCATTTTCTCTAGATGCATTTAATTTAGGTAACAAGCCTACCAATGCCATTAAATGAATGAACAAAATGAGCAATGGCACATTTCATGCTTCTTAGTCAAAAATGAACGAATATTATTTCACTAATGAAAGCTACCACTATCATATGACGTTAAGACTGAAACGGTGCTTTTCTACCATTTAAAGGACAAATTCTAGAAACGACAAGTTCTGGAAACAAAACATTATTGCCATGGCAACGCATACTTCAGCTTTTAACCTTTCATCACACAGAAGGAATTTTAAAACATTTTTATATTTTCATAGTTTGTAATAACAATACTGACCTCTGAAGTTGGCATTTTCTGGAAGCTCATAATTGCCAAAGCCTCAGGCCCTCAATTTTTGACCAATCTACTAGAGAGCCGTACCCAGGTTTTTCATTACTTATAAAAATTCAGCTCATTTTCTGAGCCCAGAATCTTAAACACAAAATCCTACCATGCATTATTTGAATAATGCATATTTAAAACAAGTATTTTACTTAAGTGTCAAATATGTCTTTCTGAATCAAACATTTTTATATGAGCATACGGATATGTCTGTGTGGGTGTGTGCACACATGTATGTGATTGTGTATGTGTGTAGGTAAGTCTCTTATGTTTTTAATTAAAATTTGTTAAGTCAAAAACCCATAAGGTGTAAAGAGTAATACTTGTCTATTGAAATAATAATATGAGCACAAACTTTTTGGCTAAAATAAGACAGAGTTATTATTTCTTATTTTCTATGGGTCAGGAACCTGGGCAGGATTTAGCTGAATTTTTTGCATCAGGATCCTATAAAGCAGAAATCAAAGTGTTGGCCAGGACTGAGGTCTCATTTGAGACTTAACTGGAAAATGTGTCCTTGCCCAAGCTTAAGTGATTCTTTTTTTAGTTTATTTTTTAGCTTTTTTAATGTTTATTTTTTAGAGAGAGAGAGAGAGAGAGAGCAAGAGAGCACAAGCAGGGAGGGGCAGAGAGAGAGGGAGGCACAGAATCTGAAGCAGGCTCCAGGCTCTGAGCTGTCAGCACAGAGCCCAACGCAGGACTCGAACTCACGGACCGCGAGATCATGACCTGAGCCAAAGTCTGACGCTTAACCAACTGAGTCACTCAGATGCCCCAAGCTCAAGTGGTTCTTAACATCATTCAGTGAGTACCTTAAAGACTGCTGGACTCAAGGCCTCAGTTTCTGGCTGGCTGTGTGTGGTGGCCACCCAAGTTTCTTGCTGTGTGGCCTTTTCCAAGTGACAGCTCACATACAACATGGAAGTTTGTTTCTTCAAAACCAGTAAGAAAGTCTTCTAGCAAGACAGGTTTCAATCTCATATAATGTCATCATGTACATGCAATCACATAGGCCCATATCCATCACTTAAGGGTACATTTAAGGAAAAGCACAATGGCATTACTACCAGAAGGTGGAGGATATGAGCGCCACACTGGAGTCTTACATCACAGAGATTTTCACCTTAGTCCACATGATAAGAAGTTATATGAAGACGGTTTTGTGTCTGTCAAAAAATTTTTTTTCTTGCTTATTTAGCAACATAAATGTAATTAACTGGTATGTGGCAATTAAAAATTCTATAAAATTGGGGCACCTGGGTGGCTCAGTCAGTTAAGCGTCCAACTTCGGCTCAGGTCATGATCTCGCGGTTCGTGGGTTTGAGCCCTGCGTCAGGCTCTGTGCTGACAGCTCAGAGCCTGGAGCCTGCTTTGGATTCTGTGTCTCCTTCTCTCTCTGCCCCTCCCCCACTTGTGCTCTGTCTATCAAAAATAAATAAATGTAAAAAAAATTTTTTTTAATTCTACAAAATTGTGTCACAATTTACTATGTGTTCTTTTTCTCACAGAAAGCATTTATAAACATTTCATACATGTTTAAAACATATGTATATGTATATGTCCAAAATTACTCTGTCCATATTATTAGTTCTTAGGGCTATATTATTGAGGTATTGTTGCATAAGGAAAGGAATATGTACACCAATGACTAAAAAGACCTAGTTTCAGGCCTAGAACAATAATTTGATGACTAGTGTAACCTTTTTGTTAAAAATATTTAATATGCCTGTCTATCAGTTTAACTATCTATAAAATGAATATAGTAATATCTGGATTGGTAAGTATAAGATTTGAAAAGAGCTTATTATATGGTAGTATATAATAGTATCTACTTAAATGACTGATATAATTATCAAAACCATACTTATTTATATATTCAAGGATATTTAAGCCTACATTGTATTATTTTAGTATAGTGAAGTAAATATGGGAAGAAAATCTGAATTGACTCTTTTCCAAAGAAGACATATAGATGGCCAACAGGTACCTGCAAAGCTGCTCTAACAACATTAATCAGGGAAAGGCAAATCAAAACCACAATGAGATATCACTTCAACCTGTTAGAATGGCTATCATCAAAAAGACTAGAAGTAATAAATGTTGGTGAGGAAATAGAGAAAAGTAAATAGTTGTACACTGTTGATGGGAATGTAAATTGGTGCACTCACTATGGAAAACAGTACAGAAGTTCTCAAGAAATTAAAAATAGAAATTTTAAATTATAAAATTAAAATTTAAATTCTAAAATTTTAAATTCTAAAATAAAAATAACATATGATCCAGCAATTACGCCTGTGGGTATTTATCCAAAGAAAAAGAAAAAAAAATACTACCTCAAAAAAAAAAAATCATCACAGCATTATTTACAACAGTCAAGGTAGGAAAAAGCCGGAATGTTGATCGATGGTTGAGTAGATAAAAAATTGTGGTATATATACACAGGAATATCTATCTGACATAAAAAGGAATGAAATCTTGCCATTTATGTCAACATGGGTGGACCTTGAGGCCATTATGCTATATGAAATAAATCAGGCAGAGAAAGACAGATACCATATCATCTTTCTCATAGGTAGGATCTAAAAATAAATGAATAAACAAATAAAAATAAACCAAGCTCATAGATAGAACAATTGGATGGTTGTCAGAGGTGAAGGGTAGGGGTGTGAGAGAAATGGGTGAATTGTTTTTGTTTTTGTGTAGTTTAAATAAATTGAATTGTAGTGCATCTGGGTGGCTCAGTTGGTTAAGCATCTGACTCTTGATTTTTTGGCTCAGGTCATGATCTCATGATTTGTGAGATGGAGTCCCATGTTGGGCGCAGAGCCTGCTTGGGTTTCTCTTTTTCTCTTTCCCTCTGTCCCTCCTGCGAGCACATACCCCCCCCCCCCCATTCCTTATCTCTCTCTCTCTCAAAATAAATAAATAAACTTGAATAAATAAATAAATTGAATTAAAAAAAATCTGCATAGTGTTATATTTCTTTATATTCTTTTAAAATGCCAGATCACACACATTTATTTAATCATTCAATTTATTTTTTTTAATTTTCTTGCAATTAGTTTTAAAATATCCATTGCATGTCTATGTGCTTGGCATTATTCTAAGTCTTGTTAGAGTAGTGAAAAATGAACAAAAATTCATATCCTTACAGAGTTTATGATCCAGAATGGAGTACAGTGGCTAGAGCAATCATGAAGAAAACTATAAAAATATCAGACATAATGAGTTATGTGGGGAAAAGTAAAGCAAGGAGAGAATGCACAATCATTTGTCATTTATTGATCATTTTCCAGCACTGGGCATTAGAGACACTCAGGAAAAATACTACTAACATTTTCCCTGAAGCTACATTGCACTCAGTGGGACTGCCATGGGAAGGGACAGTTTCAGCGCACAGGGGTACTATGGAAGCATAGAAGAAGAATGACCCTACACAGTTTTCACAAGAGCCCAGGAAAAGAAAAAAATCAGTTTTCTGGTTAGAAAACCCTGAACCCAATTCAGTGGATTCACACATTTCAACATCGTCACACATTTCTACATACAAGTGGAAAATTTGCTCCTAAATTATGTACTAATACTAATATCATTTTAATTACCTTGACTTCAAAAAAAGATACATGAAGAAGTAGAATAACATTTTTCCTGTTTGTTTCTACATTGCTTAATATATCCCAGAGCATCGATGGGGTTTAGCATTTCCTTTGTTTTATGAAGACATGGCCTAATATATTTAGCTTTCTGGGTTTCTCTGCATTGCAGAATTAAAGAGATGTTGACCAGGATGTGGTAGCCAGCAGTGACTATATATATTCCACTATGATGTGAGATCCATTATGCTTCATTTTGCAAATTCCTTCTAAGATCAAGGGAATTCTGTGTTAGTGTGGTGGTCAGTGGGATATCATATCAACAAGTGTTCGTGACTCCTGATGGAAAAAAACAAAAACAAAAACGGGTGGCCATTTTGAAGAACAATTAGAATATACGCATTATAATTCAAATGTGATGCTTCCTTGGTTTATTAATACCATTTCCAAATTGACCACAGGAATAGAATAATGCAATTATCATAGAGATTTTTTATGATGGCAAATTGAAAGAATCTGAATTCTCCCAATGAGCGTTGGTTATATAAACTGTGGTACATCCTTGAATAGCTACTTAGCATCTAAAAAAGAAATGGCTCGGTAGGTTGAAATGGCTCGGTTCCGACTTTGGCTCAGATCATGATCTCATGGTTCATGAGTTTGAGCCCTACATCAGGCTTGCTGCTATCAGCCTGTCAGTGCAGAGCCCTCTTTGGGTCCTCTGTCTCCTGCCTCTGCCCCTCTCTCATTTGTGCTCTCCCCAAAATAAATAAATATTAAAAATACAAATAAAAAGTGCATTAAAATGATAATGTCCATTATAATAATGGTGTGGAAATATATTCCTAAGTGTTAAGTTGAAAAGTTGGATAAATACCAGACTGGATAGGGCTGTACACTTTTTAAAATTCTTTTTAACATTTATTCATTTTTGACAGAGAGAGACAGAGCACAAGCAAGGTAGGGACAGAGGGAGAGGGAGACACAGAATCTGAAGCAGGCTCCAGGCTCCGAGCTGTCAGCACAAAGCCTGATGCGGGGCTCGAGCCCACGAACCATGAGGTCATGACCTGAGCCGAAGTCAGATGCTCCACTCACTGGGCTGTATAATTTTAAGCTGCATGTAAGCAACAGCTCTATTAAACAAGCGGATCAGACTGATCTATATATGAGTAAATGTTAATAATAATGAGATAATAGATTATAGGTGGCTTTCTAATATTTTAATTGTTTCTGATTTTTCTAAGTGGAATATATACATATTCTAATTATACATATTCTTTGCATATATAAATATGTATCCCACTTTGAAAATATATACATATGCTGAAAAAATATCTAATAATTTAATATAATAAAAAAACATTGATGTCTTATGTAAACTAAATTATGGGAGGCAATATCTGTTAAATATGCTTTTGAATGGATTAGATGGAATAATGCATATAAAAGTATATGGCATAGTTCTGCTACTTATTAGATACTAAGTAAATGTGCTGTAATATGTATATAGTAAAATTTGACATGTTGAAAATGATTCATTATGTAATTAGTAATCATTTAAACTTTTCAGACTACGTGTATACCATACCTTAGTCTTTTAGAAGTCAATTAATTTCAGTTAAAGAAAAATGCTAAGCGGTATTATCAGAATTATTTTTCTACACACTAAACTCAGAAGAGTAATAGCTCACTGGAAAGGGAGAAAGATATTGCCACAGCTGTAAAATTATATACACCACATCTCAGTTACTCGACTTTTTCATACATAGCAAGTAAGAGCCTACAAAATAAATTAATTAAAATACAAGTAAAATGTTTTGCTCTTGATAAAGAAAATATCTATTGGCATTGTTCTAGTTTTGGGTAGGATTTCTTTCTTCTCTGGAGTAGATGTGGGAACCTTGCTCAAAATGCAGACTGTCCTTCACTTGGAAACCACACCTGGGTTCCTTTGTTTGAGGCATTACTGAAAGCACATCTTGGAAGTTTAGCTTGTCTGGATCATAGTTTACTGGCAGCTCGGTAAACCATGTGGCAGCTTCAAAACTAGAGCAAATGTTGGGGCGCCTGGGTGGCTCAGTCGGTTAAGCATCCGACTTCGGCTCAGGTCACGATCTCACGGTCCGTGAGTTCGAGCCCCGCGTCGGGCTCTGGGCTGATGGCTCAGAGCCTGGAGCCTGCTTCTGATTCTGTATCTCCCTCTCTCTCTCTGCCCCTCCCCTGTTCATGCTCTGTCTCTCTCTGTCTCAAAAATAAATAAAAAAAAAACGTTAAAAAAAATTAAAAAAAAAATAGAGCAAATGTCATTTAAAATTCTTTCTTGTATCTCTTTATAGAGGGAGATGCAGCATAAGAGGGAGATTAACTTCTAGAAAACTGCTACTACATCAGTTTTTCTGTATTTCACTGTACCAGGGATGATTCCCATGGTCCAGCTTCACTAAGATGGGAGTTGTTATTGAGGACAACTGTTAAACCAAAGGAGCTCAGAAGGAGAGAACATCTTTATAAGTTCACTTTGTCTTCCATGGGGACCGCTGGGGTCTATATGCTCTAACAAGTGGGCTCTAAGTTATGTAGACAGCCATCTGTGTAGACCCTGGACGAACAAATCACAACTTCCTCATGCTTTACCCTAATTTAGCATTTAATATGTTCTACGGATTAAATTGTGTCTCCCCAAATTCATATGTTGAAGTTGCATCACCCAATGTAACAATATTTGGAGATAGGATATTTTGCAGGTGACTAAGGTTAAATTAGGTCCCAAGGGTGGGGCCCTGACCTGACAGGATTAGTGGGTTTATAAGAACACACACCAGAAAGCTCTTTCTACAGGAGCACACTAAGAAAAGTTCAGGTGAGCAAACAGTGAGATGGAGACTGCTTACAAAATCAAGAGAAGAGGCTTCAGAATGAAACCCAGCTTGCCAGCCCCTTGATCTTGGACATTCCAACCTCCAGGACTGTAAGAAAAAAAAAATCGTTTTGTTTAAATCCCGCTGTCTATGGTATTCTGTATGATAGCTTGAGCTGACTAAAATAGTATGTCATGTTTTATACTAGGAATTCCAAATGATATGCTCTTTGCTTGAAGTTCAAAACTCAAGTTCTTTTGGTAATTGAGGATCTGCTTTTTAAGAGTTTATTATTTTTTTTGTATGTCTTCTACAATTTCTTTTATTTGCCTTTCTCCACACTCAGCCTATCACTCAGAGTGACATTATCTCTAATTGGACGTTCAGATAAAGCCAGTAATGCAGCTCTATGTGAAAGTTTGAACCGCATGGCAACATCAAATTGTGAAAATGCAGAATATTTTGCAATTCGAAGACAAATTCTTTCTGGCAATATAATTATGTGTCTGTGTCTTCATAGGGACTCCAGTGAAGTGTTATTTACTCTTTGGTGAAAAAGCTTAGTTTAGCAAGTTTAGGACATTTGGTGTATCTTCTTCAAAAATTTAAAAGAAAATATCTGTTATTACAATGCCAGAATTTGTGACTTCCTCTACAAGTGCACTTTAGAAATATGTGTATGTACACACATATATACATATATATCTCCATGACTTCCAAAAAATTGAGCGGGAGGACTTTTGCCACACATTTTTATTTCGGTTGTAACAAAATGATCGAGTTCAAAAAATAAGAGCACACTCTCTCAAAGTATGAATGAAATATTAAAAAAAAAACTCATTTCATTTGTCAGCTTACAAATAGCTGAAAATTAAAAACAAAACAAAACAAAAAAACCTGAATCTCTGGATTCCTTAATATTAACAAAAAAGAAAACTAGAAACTAATGTACAATTAAGACATGTGAGAATCATAGCTATCTTTTTTTTGTGGGGGGTGTAGGGACATTTATTGTTTAGGTAAAATTGCTATTGATTTTTTTCTTCTATACAGAAAAGTTGATATAATATAGAAAAGAGAGATAGAATTCTGGACATGACCAAGATTTCATAAAAATATCTTTATAGTTAAAAATGTAATAATATAAATGTATAAACAATGTAGATTATTCTGTGTCTGTTTGTGTCCAGTATGTTAATATCTATCAGTAAAGAAGACAGAAGTGAATTGGAAAGAATCAGAAGCAAGTCCCATTTTTTAAGTGATGTGAAGGAAAAATTTCAGCTATACAACAAAACCTTTTTTAAAATTCCCATTTCCTTAATAAACATCAAAATTACTTTTTTTTTTCTTTTACCTATGACTTTTCTAAACGATTTTGGAGCCACAGAGTCTCTTAAATGCAAATAGTGGAAATGCAAAATAGTGCATCCACTATGAAAGCCAGTTGGAAGTTTCTTCAGCAACAAAACATGCTCTTACCTTATGATCGAGCAGTCATGTCCCTCAGTATCTTCCCAAATGAGTTGAAAACTTACATCTACACAAACCTGCACGAGAATCATTATAACAGCCTTATTTGTAATTGCTGGAAACTAGAAGCAAGCAAGTTGTCTCTCAATAGGTGAATGGATAAACTCTGATACATGCATCCAATGGAATGTTATTTACCAAAAAAATAAAATGAGCTATGAAGCCATAAAACAACAACAACAAAACATAGAGGAAACGTAAATGCATTTCGCTAAGAGAAAGAAGATGATCTGAAAAAGTCTAACTACTCTAGGATTTCAACTATATGAAACTCTGGAAGTGGCAGTCAGGGGCTTAAGAGGAGGGAGGAAAATATAAATAAGTGGAACACAGGAGATTTTATATGGCAGCGAAACTATTCTGTATAATACTGCAATGGTAGACACTTGCGATTATATATTTTTCAAGACACATAGCACGTACAACACAAAGAGTAAACCCTAATGTAAACTATGGACTTTCGCTAATATTTCAGTATTGGCTCATGAATTCAAACAAATGTACTACATTGAAGCAAGATCGTAATAATAGGGGACATTAGGGGTGAGGCAATAGAAGGGAATTTGGGGGAACTTACTATACTTTCTGCTCAATTCTTCTATAAACCTGAAACTTCTCAAAGATTAAGTTTGTTAAAGTATGTATTTATGTATTTAAATTCATTCTTTTTTTTTTTTCGTGTAATCAAGAGACACTGAATAGCTACTGTATTTTAGGCCATGTGAAAAGGTGAAGAAGAGGGGCACTTGGGTGTCCAACTCTTGATTTTGGCTCAAGTCATGATCCAGGGGTCATGGGATTGAGCCCCACGTTGGGCTCTGCACTGAGTGTGGAGCCTGCTTAAGATTCTCCCTCTCTCTCTGTCTCTCTCTTTCTACCTCTGCTCCTCTCCCCTGCTCATGCTCACTCTCTTGCTAAAATAGAAAGAAAGAAAGAAAGAAAGAAAGAAAGAAAGAAAGAAAGAAAGAAAGAAAGAAGAAAGAAAAAGAGAAAGAAAGAAAGAGAAAGAAAGAAAGAAAAGGCAAAGAAGAAATGAAAGTAACTTGCTAGGTGGTCATATAAAGTTCTCCAGTGGAGAAAAAAAAATCCATAATTCCAAAACAAAACAAAACAAAAAAATTTGTTCACAGTTTCATATTTCAAATCAAATAATAGGTTTTCATATTAGATCCAGATCCTTTTTTTTGTCAAAGCTAAGCTTATGTTGCAAATTATTTTTGTAATGTAGTAAATATTTTTTAAATGTTATCTTGGGGCACCTGGGTGGCTCGGTCGGTTAAGCATCTGATTTCAGCTCAGGTCTTGATCTTACAGTTTGTGACTTTGAGCCCCATGTCCGACTCTGTGCTACCAGCTTGGAAGTCTGTAGCCTGCTTTGGATTCTGTGTCCCTCTCTCTCTCTGTCCCTCCCCTGCTTATGATCTCTTTCTCTCTCTCTCTCTCTCAAAATAAATAAACATAAAAAAAAATTTAACATAATCTTGGTGTTATATTTAATCTGTATAGTAGATATTTTTAAGGCAAATTTCCAAAATGTGTTGAGCAATCTGTGTCCCTTTATGTTACACATATTTTTAAAATTAAGTTACTTTAAAAATATTAAAAATAAAATTAAGTTACTCTAAGTAAATTATTCCATTAAATCAGATTGTTATACCTATGTTTTGAAAAACAACAAGGGCTATATTTTAATAACACTTAAATGTGTATTTTAAAAGACATGGGCTTTTTTTTAGAACATCAATTTAAAGTATTTTAAGATATTTATAAAGAAAACCAAAGAGATATGGCTGATACAATAAAACAACAAAGCAATTTTAGTTTATTATTCTATTCTTATTTTTTTAAAGCAGTAGTAGCCTAAAATGTCTACATGGAATAAAAATTTTACTCAACCTCTGAAGAAAATGCTGTGTTCTATACAAGAGAAAACTAAAAGGCTCACCACTTAAAGAGGAAAATGATTCAGCAGTTGTTCAGCTGAAATTTTTACAACCCACATAGAGACATTTTCTAGTGAAAACTGAAAAGGGTAATTAAGTCCTACAGCCTCTAAAGTAATACACAAGCCATATTTTTTTAAACTAAGAATTTAGTTCAAAATGCTCTGGCTATATAAATAAAAGTATCACTAGAAAGTGATTCTTTGCTACCAAATATAAACTTTATTTTTTTAAATCATATTCTACAGGAAATCTGTTTCCAACCATTGAATACATTGAATTTTCAAGGCTAATAATAAATGTGTGTGTGCATTTGTGAGTTTTTGTTGATTACAGATAGATTATTAAACAGCCTCCTGTTTACCTGGGGTATTTCTAACATACCTGAATGGATAGAGAGAGGAGTCAGTATGAATTCTATGGTAATACTGCACCTTAAGTTAAAGGAGAACTGGAAAAAAGGCTCTTTATTAATAAACAAATTAGTAATCAACAAATCTATAATTCAATCTGTTTACATTTGAGAATGTTTTGCATCAGCAGGAGGTGAATTCCCTTAAATCCTTAAAAAGACATAAAGGACCTAACTTCAAATGAGATCTCTATAGAATTAAAAGAGTCTTTCTGATTATCTTTACCCAGAACTTCGCTTATTTTCTGAGCCTAGTATTTAATCACATTATAATTTAAAAAATCTCCAAGTCCCTGTATTGTTGTGCATGTATGTATATCTTTCTTTCCCAATAGATTATGAATCCCTGAACACAGAGTGTGTATTAAATATTTGTTTTGATTGTTTCTTACAATGTTTCTAACATAGGAGGCACTAAAACATGTTATTTGAAAAATAATAATTAAGAAAAAGAGACAGAGAAGGAATTGTGACATGTTTGATGACTTCAGTTATGTGCACTGTGGAGTTACTCTAACTCGTTTAAGTGTGTAACAGACTGTACAATTATTCCCAGGTCATATCTCTGTAAAATGGGTAACCTTTAAAACGATAGGTGCAAGATGAGAAACCTGAATTATTTCAGAATGATAACAGTGTTATAAGAAGAAGCGAAGTATTATTCATTGTTCTGCGCAATAAGGTAAGGTTGGGAGGAGTTCTAGCCCCGAAAGAACTTGAGGATGGTAGGTCTAAGGAACACGCTCAGCATGCGCTACCGAGAATTACGTGACCTACATGTGTGCGTTCCAATGTGAGGTTTTCTGGGAATAAATTACATAATTGGCTTGCTTCGCTTTCTTAGATTTAGAAACAAGAATAAGTTTAGAAACCAAAGTATCAGAAAAACAGGATTGTTTGTTCTTTACTTTCTTAAAGTTGTGTTATTTCGCTGTGAAATCTGAAGGTGAAAATCAAATCCAATGGGTATTATCAACATTACATCGCTGTAAAATATTAGTAAGGGTCCGTCATGATGTGAAAAAGGGTGGGGTTATTTTGGAGGTGTATATTTAAATGGAATAGGGGGTACTGCTTTCCTGAGCTCTTGTCAAATTGCAGAGAACAGAGTCAGATCTACTTTGTCCACTTGTGCAAGAATCTGTTTCTTTCATCTGTACAGCTGCCTTGGCCAGATATAAAAGTTTTTACTAGTTTAATGCCATTTTCTCCACACTTCAAAATTTTAATGTAAATTTTTTTTGTTATGGTTATCATTGTAAGTTTCCTAGAAATGCATAGCGAATTTAAGACAAAAGTGAGAAATATATATGCTCACAAAATTAATGCATCAATTCCTATAGAAGCAGATTAAACCTTTCTTTCTCACAAAGTAAAACAGCATTTCATTTATTGGTAATTCTTGATTACTAGTATTTCTTTGGAGAAATGGTATCTGTTCTGTTTTACTATTTAATGGGATCATCTAGCACTATAATTTAATGTGAGTTGCTTCAATTGCTTTTGCATATAGATGAGGGACAAATTTTAAATCAGAAATAAATCACTGAAGTATGTCATTGCCTTAATACTCTTACTAGGCACTGCTTACATAGAATGGGACATATATTTCTAAATTTTCGTTAGTATTTTACACAACATAAAAACCTTATGTAGAGAAAACTAATTACAGTACAAGCAGTATTTATTGGAAGTAATTTCCAAACAATGGGAATGATACCATGAAACATTGAAAATTTGAAGGAAATTTAGGAGTATTCATTCAATAGTTTGTGCTAAAGTTACAGGTAGTAATTTACAATAAATTGTTTGTTAAGGCAACAATTTATCAGAGAAAATAAAGAATTTATTGTCTTCTCACAAGAATCATACACTCACACATAAACACACATCCACACACGTATCCTACATCCATACCTACCACAACAACATGCACCCCCACACACGGTGTTCTGTGATTATTTTGTAATTCGTTAATTATGGAATGAAAAGGTAAATAGATGATTACATGAAATATTTATATGCCAAGAGTTATCTTTTAATACACCTCAGACTTTGAAGTACAGAAAAATATAACAAGTAATATTTCTTATCTGGGTTAATCCATTATCCTTTCAGGAATTAAACAAAACCATTAGACGTCTTCCCTTATAAGACATACAAGCACATTTAAATAATAGCACTACCTACTTGACAAATGCAATTAAATGTTATTGGAATGACTTGTTTTTCTCCTACCAGTTGATATTAGCTCTATGATATAATAATTGCTTTATATTAAAAAAATAGTATTCAGAATGTGCTTTAAATCGTATAAAATTTATTTGAATTTTGGTAGCAACGTTCATATTTTAACTGTTAATAATATATTATTTTTATAAAAAGTTCATTCTATAGATGTATAATTGTCAGTGAATGACTTTTTAAGGAACACAAATGCTATAATATGCAATTAAAAGAAAATTGAAATATTACGGGAAGAGCATACAATTTGCCTATTGCACTTTCTATTGTTACTGCATTTGGGTTGCTTAAGATGCTGGATTCAGGTCATTTTCTTAGTCATCTTCATGCTCCACTGACAAAAATCTGTGCTTTCTGCTCTTCTCTGAAGTGGCCCTGTCTCAAGGATTTTCAGGATGTTTTCTAAATTGTATACACCTTTTAATTTTATTTTAACTTGGTAAACACACTAGCAAAACCCAAAAATATCTAAACAATATTAATTTCTCATGTTAACCATCATGTCATGTACAAAAAAAATTAAAAACACAAAAGATAGACAATGCTGATTATAAAGATCCACTGTCTAGACCAATTTTGTTTTAAAAGAATGAATACACAGAGAAAGAATTTGTGCTGTCTGCAGCTGCTTACCAAAGCAGCTGGCCAGTGTAATGCACTGTTGATGGTGCTTGTCACACATGAACTGGGAGAGAAGGAGATACAGTCAAGGTTATGCCAGGGTCTCCCTGAGAAGCCGCTTAGCAGTGAGCTTGATTGAAAAGAGCCGCACATGCATTGCATGTTAGTTGCAGCTCCCATCTGGCTGTTATTAACACTTGTTCAGAGTATTTGTCCAAGTATTTACATTTAGCCCACCTTGTCATCGTTCCGTGTCCTCAAAGAGCAGAAATATAATTATCCAGCTCAGAAAAAAAAAATGACTTTAAATAACTGCATGTCACAAGATGGAGCTGTCGAATGCAGAATCGCGCTGTAATTCTACAGGGAGGGAAAAACGGATGAAATCTCTGGGAACGGAAGCCCCTTAAGAAGAACGGACTCGTGTACATTCCCACATGAGTTTGTCTGGCTCTGGGTCATTTGAGAGATGCGTTATTGACCTAAATCATTTATATAGGTAAGATACAAATTAGGAAGAAAAAAAACCTGACATATAATCAAATATTGTAAATGAAGTTGCAGCTAAAAATATGAATTTTGTGTTTATTAATAAATTCAGACCACAGTGAAGAAAACAACTTGTTTTCTCTCAAATTGGTTACACTTCAATCCTTCGTTTGTGTCCTTTTTGATGCTGTTTTATGGAAAGGCTAATTGTTTGATTTTTAAATGCTGATTTGGAAACAGTTCGAATTGCTTGAAAAGAGAAATAAGACAGTAAAGATTTTGCTTCTCCTAGTAGACATGAAATGATCCAATTCTGCTACTAATGTTTCAAAATTTCTGTTAACTTTCTTTTACTTTTTACTCATTTTGGCCAAATCTTATTAAAATATGAATAGTTTAATTAGTCCTATGTATCCTTTTATGTAACTTAGTACATTAGGAAACCCTTTCTAGAAGTTTTGTCCCATCAGCACTATCATAATTATAATCATTATAATTCAGAATATTGATAGCAATGTTTACCACGTACAATGACTTCCTTAAAAAAATTCTGTGAAGATAAATTAAATTCAAGTAAAATCATATTTTGCACTTTTATTTACTTATAATGTATCAAGTCGCTACATTTTTATTAGACATAAAATATTAATCAGGCAAAATTTGTTTAACTGGAATTGCATATCTGTCAGCAGAAAAATCATCTAGGTTAGAAAGCATTATCTTTGCAAAGTTAGAATAATATTAACAGAAAAGTTGCCAGTACATTTGCTTAGTGGAAGATAAAACAGCAATTGTATATTTTATTTTATACAAAATATTCAAGGCAAGGATGTGACAGATATTTAGAAAAAATAATTTTTCACGAAACCATTAGAAAGAAATATCCTTTTTATCTCCCTAAAATCCATGTTTGCAAATTAAATGTGCTTGTGAAATCTCATTACTAGCAGGTTAAATGATGTATTTTCTATTTTGTGGGTCATCATGCCTACTATCCTGATTGATTCTGGAACGTCATCAAAGTATGATAAATTGTAAAAACGTCTGTGAATAGAAATTGACAAATGCGTATTACCAGTGTGGTAGCAACTATATTAACAAAATAATCTTAACCTTTCTCATCAGAAATTTATAAGTAGACGTAAAGTAAAACATAGCCTTTCTCTTTTGCATCTATTATATTTGGCAGCTGTTTCAAGTATAATTTTAGGCATAATTAATAAAAGTATAAATACAATAAGTAATATAAAATGAGCTGCATATATTTAAAATGAATATAACATAACTGAATATTAATGTATATATACAATTTAAACATATCAACATAGTTAGGTTAACACAACTGATGATTGTTTTCTATCAGTATAGATTAGTTTGCACTTTCCAGAGCTTCATATTAATGAAATCTTACAGTATGTCTGGTTGCTTTCACTCAGGATAATGACTTTAAGTTTCGTCCATGTGGTAATGTATATTGATATTTTGTTCATTTTTATAGCTGATTAGCATTTCATTTTATGGATATAACAATTTTTTATCTATGCACCCATTGATGGATATTGGGTTATTTCCCATTTGGGAATATTAGAAAAAAAGCTGCTTTGAACATTGAAGTGTAAGTCTCTATGTGGACATATATTTTAATTTTCCTTGGTGTCTTTTTCCACTCTGGCTGGTGGAACCCCAAACTATTCGAGGCCTTGGGTGAACTTTAAGGTCAACTCACTGCCCCTTTCTGTTGGTTCTTTCCCTGGCTTTGGTAATCGTTAATAAAATTAAATAAAATAAGTACTCAACCCAAGACTTGAAGGAAACCCTCCAAAGGTCTCCAGAGCCCTTTCTTTCTGCAGCTCTGTCCTCTCCAGGATTCTGACCTTTGAAGTTTTTTTGAACTTCCTTCACTTCTGTCTCCTTCCTTCACTACTATCTACTTAAGGAGGCTTCGGGCTTTATTTGGTTTCATCTCCCTGTGCTACAGTCCTGAGACTCTCTCCACATCATAAACTGGTACTTGTTTGTTTCTGTTTTCAGAAATCACACCTGTTCTGAAATGTCTGAAAATCACGTTTTTATATATTATATATATTTTTCTGGTTGTTGTTTATGGAGAAAGGGTGAGGGGTAAGTTTGGTCCCTGTTACTATGTACAGGCCAGAAGGATGTATTACCTGTAAACTCTTAAATTACAAGTCCATGCTGGAAAGTGACATCCTTTCCAGTTCCTAATCTGCCTACCTTAGGAAATTGACAAAATGGAGGTGGACTAGTTTTTATTAGTCATTGCCAAGTTGCCAAGTCCAAAATATTTCATCAATTTCTCCTTGTGTAAGAGCTCTTGCAGTATCCCGAATCCCACTGAAATCTGTGGTCTGGTTCTCCCTGACTTCTCTGTCAAAAGGTCAGGAATGATTCTCACATGATCATTAGGAAAGCATGAACAGAATAATGCCTTGCTTCTAGTGGCATTGCCATCGCCACCCCCTAACTCTGGCTGGCAAGAGTTAACGTCTGTTCTCAATCTCCCTAATGATTTCTCAGAGTTTGTTATTTTTTTCTGGCCAAGAGAGGATTTTGGAAAAGAAAGCAGGAGCAATGCTACTTTACCATCTTGACAGGAAATATAAGCTAGTCCTGTTTCTTGTAACTACACACATTTTATTATTATCTGTGTTCCCTTTGGAGGTAGTCTGTTTCCCAGGAACTTTCCCCAACACCCTTAACTCATTTTGACTAGCACTGATTTAAATTGTTTTATTGAGCGCGTGCAATCCGTATGTTCTCACTATAAGAGAGGATTGTTAGAAAGATGAGTGTGAGATGTTTCCAAGCCTCATCCTGGTTTGAGAGACTGATGCTAATGATAAAGGGCCAAGTGATAAAATGAGGAGTGTTAGGAAGCCATCAGACCAGAGAGGCATCATCTTTAGGATGTATATATTTCTTTACCCAAAGCAACTTGACTTCAGCCCAAATGTACCTGCTGAATGGCAATGAAATTATAAAACATAACCACGTTTCCATCACTCATAAATCATTTTGTTTGGCTTTATTCTCACAGAGATCCATTCAACCTCACCTAAAGTTTGCCTATAAATGGTACATTTCAGGACTATCAATAATTTTTTGAGGGAATAGAAAGTGTGTGAAATTTATATTATAATTAAATTTACTACCAAATTTTGAAATTTGGGTTAATTCTGTTTTGTTTTGTTTTGTTTTGTTTTTAATAAAGAAGTGGATTAACACAAATATTTAGACTGTTATTGATAATTTTAAACCAAACATCAGATATTTTGATAAGCCTCTAGTTTCCTCAGTTTTAGAATAAGTATATCCTATAAAATAGTGATAGATTTTGTGTATAAATTCTAAAATGTGTTGCCTCACTTTTGATTGACCTTTAATTAATTATTACTTTTAAATATCAATTTTATAAATTGTCTTTATTGATATTAAATGACTGTACACTGCTTATAACCCTATTTAAAATTATATTTTATTTTATTATCAATTAGATATGAGTATGTGATTTGGAATTTGAATGCCCATAATGAGATTATAACTCAAGATGTAGGAAAATTGACATCATTAGAAAAAATGCTGTAGCTTGGATTATTCATATTGCCTTTAACTTATTCAAATTCATAATCTTTATTGGCAACAGAAAAAAAATTATCATAAAGAAATGAAATGGAAACGGCATGGAATGGCACAAAAAGGGACTCAAAAAGAGGTCATACTGACAAATGAAACAATTTCATCATTAATAGTTTTTCCGATGAAAACATGTATTGGCTATGGACGTCAGTAACTCAATACAATACAATAAAACATAAATATATGATAATGATAATAAACATTTAAAAATATTTCCATTACATGTAATTTGATTTTAATATAAAATCACATTGAAATTATAATAAAATAACAGACCATAATTTTTCTAATGTTAGTCAGTAATAGTGAAATAGTACATGTTCTCTCAAAATATTGGATAGCCAATATAATTCTTTAAAATACTTAGATTTTTAAGATATATTGCAAGTAAATCATGTCTGCCATTTTAATTTCAAAAATTTGCAAATGTTTGTAATTGTTCATAGAAAACGTAGTAAATTTTAGAAGATTTAGTCATTATGTTCTTTATTTACCCAGAGGAAATATTAATTCTGTTAAAGAAATATAAGATCATTGATAATTCCTATTAAAAAAATAGAAAAAAGTAATATATTACTTAATATTTGATTTTTTAAAAGGTTTTTATATAGTTTTAATTCAGTTTATAAGATAGTAAGTACATATTATATAGTTATAAATATAGCAAATTTCTGTAATTTCTCTGATGATGTGACCGCAAATAATTTCATCATTTTATTCTATCAAAATGGTTACAGTGTAGACCCAGAAGAAAACAGAAGCCTGGTACAAGAGTGTAGGGCCCTCAAAAAATAAAATCTGATTGTAAAACCCTTTAAGGACCTATAAGGTGTGAAATATTTTGCACAGTCTTGAAATGAATTTTCCTGCAAAGATAACAGAAAGAAACTGACTTCTGCTATTTAAAGCCACTGTCCTTTTAGACTCCTCTAGTCTCGGTAACTCAGCGAAAGTCCCTCAAACCTGAGACGATCTTTCTTTTTTGATCAGGTCCACACGAATGCTGCATTTGGAGACTTCAAGCTGGTGTTCACCTTTCCTGAATTTCTTCCTTCAAAGCAGGTCACGGAGCAGTTAAATGGGCAGTGCCAGCGGTAGTACTTTGGGGGAGGTGGGCTTCAAAAACTACAAAAGTAATGTCCCTTCTCCACAGCGTTTCTCCAGGGACTGGCTAGGATGGTTCGTTTCTGGAACTTGACAGACCTCAGTTCTTTTTTCTCTGCCACTCTTGGAAAATTGAGTCAAAAGTTCCCCTGGGAGCTTTGCTGTATTTGTAGTCACTGCATTTCATCTCCTGGGACTTCTCCACAGCTAGTGATTTTCTTATCTAGAGAACAGAACGACCATTGTGTCTGTGGTTTGTGTGTGTGTGTGTGTGTGTGTGTGTGTGTGTGTATTTTAATGAAAATGAGAGTAAAAGCAAAGTATAAATATAAGAAGAAACTTTCTGTGATATTACAGAATATGTGGGACTCATCTTTCAATAATTCAATCAACAAACATTTGTTAAATACCAAGTCTGTGCCAAAATGCTGGAATTCTGAGTGCTGGAGGTAGGGCAGAGAATAAAACATTGTCTTGCTCTCAGGGAGCTCATCTCATAACTATCTTCAGCACTACTATTACGGGCATTCATGTTATGCCAATAGATATAAAGTTGGGGTGTGTGTGTGAGTGTGTCTGGAGTTGTGTGTTTTAAGTAAACCTATATGAAGAATTCCGCTGTAAAAGCAATATGAGAGCATAACCAGTAGAGAATTGTACAAAATGAACAAAAAAAATTTACTTCACATTCTTAATACCCTTACACATTTTGATATAAATTGTTTTCTTCACTAAAAAAGATAGCAAGAAAATGTTGCTGTGTCATTAAAACCACTTAAATTTCATCATAGGCTGATCAGATGCACCATACTTCATCGATGAATATTTATTGTTTTTTTTTTCATTTTTACTATTACAAATTGTGCCGTAATTACATCCTTGTGGGTAAATTTTGAGACTTTTAAATTTTATATTTATATATATTATATAAAGACTTTGATATTTTAAATCAAAGTTGTAGTGGCAAAATTGTAGCCTCAAAGCAAATATCTTCATTTTTATTTCTTATTCATATTGTTATTCATTCATTTGTTCAATAAAAGAATCACTAAACATTTACTATATACTAGATCCTGCTATAGCCACTGAAGATAAAACAAAAATCAAAACACAATATCCACATTTTCATGGAGTTTTCATTCTAGTTAGACAAAAAAAAAAAAAACATATAATTTTTAAAATGGATATAAATGCTATGGAAAAAAATGATGGTAGAGTTGCTATTTCATACAGATGGTCAGAGAATTCTTCCCAGATAGATGACATTTGAGCTGCTTCATAAGGGGAGGAGAGAGGGATCCCTGAGGATAGGATAGGTATCTGGGAGAACTGTGTTCTAGAAGTAAGGAACATCAGATGCAAAGGCTCTGAGCCAGGAGTGTGTGCTATATTTGAAGAAGATGAAGGAGGTCCTTATGACTAGGAGTGACCTGGAGTATGGAAGAGTGGGGAAGGTGAGGTAAGAGAGGTAGAGGGGATTAGATCATAGGTGGTAAGTTACTATGAAGACTTGTACTCTGAGTGGAAAAGAATAGTGTAATATGTTTATATTGTTAAAAATTTTTCTAATTACCCTATTAACATTGTGCAAGAAGTTCCATATATTTGAAACATTTCTAATGTTGATGTTTTGATTGTATCCTTTGGGGCTCAACCAGAAAAGTAGAATCAAATGGATATACATTATATATGTATGTATGTGAGTGTGTATGTGTGTGTGTGTGTGTGTGTGTGTGTGTGTGTGTGCATGTGCGTATATATGGAAGATGGGATTAGTAGCTTGTTGGAAATCTGCAAGCACTACCTGGGAGCCTAAGAAGATAGATGGAAATTTGTGTCTGTCTTTGGTGTTTCTAACCTTGGTGAAAAATATTCTGCAGAAGAACATGACCTTTTTCAATTTGATACCCATCCACATCCAGCCCAGAAATCCAAAAAACTGAGAAAGAATCCAGGGCAAGCAGAACACCTGCAGTTCCAGACGCTGCCTCCTGGAGCAAAGCATGTCAGCTAATCAGGAGCACTATATGACAACTGTAAAAGGGCTGCTTCACTCATTCTGCTCTTCCCAAGAATGTCTTGTGGTCCACCTGAACTGGAAACATACAAGAAAGAGAATTCAGATAATGTAGTTTTGCTTAGCTATGTTGACAAATCACAAAATCATCAAACCAGTGTTATTCATTCATTGATGCATCCATTTTTTTTAACAAATATTTGTTAAGTATCTAGATTTTATGCCAACTTAATAGATTGTTGACACAGATGGGAGTTTCAAGATGCAAACAATGAGAGAGAGTTTTCAGTTATTAGTGATCAACTCCTGTGATTTTCCCACTGGAGCTTAATATAAACTGACATGGCATCCTCTCCCGCAGCTGAGGGTCTGCTGGATCATATGGTCCAAGCATGAGGACTACTTCTAACACAGTCTAGGCATGTGATAGGGTCTTTTCTTCCTCAGGGTCCTCGCAAAGTTGGCTGCCTTTCACATCATCTGTTTCTTAGTAGAGAATTCCTCCTTGTGGAATATACTGCTTTCAGAATTCAAAATGGTCCTCCAGGCAGTATGCTTCTTTCTTTGGTTAGGAATTGAAAGATGGGGGTCACCTGGGTGGCTCAGTTGGTTAAGCATCTGACTCTTGGTTTCGGCTCAGGTCATGATCTCATGATTTTATGAGTTCAAACCCTGCATCAGGCTCTGTGCTGACAGTGTGGAGCCTGCTTGGGATTCTCTCTCTCCCTCTCTCCCTGCCCCTTCCCCACTCACCCTGTCTCTGTCTCTCTCAAAATAAACTTAAAAAAATTTAAAAAAAAAGGAATTGAAAGATGGAAACATTTGTCTTTAACTTTGGAAAGGATGTCCCCTTATATACCAGATCATTAGGTCCCTAATGACTTTACAGATATGGCCAGCTCCTGAATTGTTCTAGAGTTAAATAAGATAATAATAGTGATGAAAGAAAGAATAAAAAATCAACATATACTTTGGAGGAAAAAAACATAAGATTTTCTTTTCTGAGTGTTCATGATAAGAAGTTAAAGCTGACTGACAAGTTTGTGGCTTCTCTAACTGAGTAGATATAGTTCCATTTACCAAGATAAGAAAGCCTAGAATAGGTATTTGAGTGGGGTGGGTGTCAAGAATCATTTTTGATTATGTTATGTTTAAAATGTCTATAAAAATCTACTGAAATATGTGAAGAATTATAATTAAATTTGCAAAATATAGTGATAAAGAAAAAAAATCTTATAAGTAGCAAGACCAAAGAAGTACTTAACTTGCAAGAGAAAACCCATAAGGCTAACTGGAGACTTCTTAACAGAAATTTGGCAAACCAGAAGGGTATATATATTCAAAATGCTGAATGGGAAAAGTCTGTAGCCAAGAATAGTCTAGTCAGCAAGGCTATCATTCAGAATAAAATGAGAGATAAAGGGTTTCCAAGACAAACAAAAACTAAAGGAGTTCGTGACCACTAAGCCAGATCTGCAAGAAATATTAAAGGCGACTCTTTGAGTGGAAAACAGAGACTAAAAATGACAAAGATTAGAAAGGTTCAGAGAAAATCTCCAGAACAGCAATGAAATAAATGATAAAATGTCAATAAATACATATCTATCAATAATTACTTTGAATATAAATGGTTTAAACAATCCAATAAAAATACAGGATGTGCAAATGTATAAAACAAAACAAGACCCATCTATATTTTGCCTACAAGAGACTCATTTTAGACATAAATACACCTGCAGATTAAAAGTGAGGAGATGGAGAGATAATTATGCAAATGGATGTCAAAAGAAAGCTGGAATAGCTATACTTATATTGGACAAACTAGACTATAAAATGAAGACTGTAACAAGGAAAAAAGGGCACCAAATAATCATAAAGGAGACAACCCAATAAGAGTATTGCACGCAGGGGAGCCTGGGTGGCTCAATTGTTTAAGCATCCGACTTTGGTTCAGGTCACGATCTCACAGTTGGTGAGTTCAAGCCCCGCATCCGACTCTGTGTTGACAGCTCGGAGTCTGGAGCCTGCTTCGGATTCTGTGTCTCCCTCTATCTCTGCTCTTCCCCTGCTTGCACTCTGTCTCTCTCTCTCTCAAAAATAAAAAGACATTAAAAAAAATATTGCACCCAATGGGGAGGCACCCAAATATATAAAACAATAACAACAATGAAGGAACTAGTTTATAATAGTACAATAAAAGTAGGCTAATTTAACACCCCATTTACAACAATGGACAGATCATCTAAACAGAAAATAAACAAGGAAACAATGGCTTTGAATGATACACTGGACCAGATGAGCTTTATAGAAATATTCAGAACATTCCATCCTAAAAGAGCGGAATACACATTTTTCTCAAGTGCACATGGAACAGTCTCCAGAAAAGATCACATATTAGGTTACAAAACAGACCTCAACAAATACAAAAAGACTGAATTCATAGCATTCACCTTTTCTGATCACAACACTGTGAAACAAGAAGTCAACCACAAGAAAAACAGTTGCAAATATTACAAATACATGGATGTTAAAAATATGCTAGTAAAAAATGAGTGGGTCAACCAGAAAGTCAAAGAAAAAATAAACACATGGAAACAAATGAAAATGAAAACACAATGACCCAAAACTTTTGGGATGTAGCAAAAGGAGTCCTAACAGGGAAGTTTATAGCAATATAGGCCTACCTCAAGTAGTAAGAAAAATATCAAATAAACAACTTAATTTTACACCTAAGAGTAAGAAAAAGGAGCTAGAAAAAGAACAAATGAAATCTAAAGCCACCATAAGGAAGGAAATAATGAGGATTAGAGCAGTAATAAATAAAAATGAAACTAAGAAAAACAATAGACAAATGAAACCAGGAGCTTGTTCTTTGAAAAAAATCAGTAAAATTGATAAACTTCTAGCCAGACTTACCAAAAAGGAAAGAGAAAGGACCCAAATAAAATCACAAATGAGAGATGAGAGATCACAACCAACACTAGAGAAATACAAATAATTAGAATATTATGAAAAACTATTGTCAACAAATGGACAACTTGGAAGAAACGGATAAATTCCTAGAAACATATAAACTACCAAAAATGAAACAGGAAGAAATAGAAACTTGTACAGACCAATAACCTTCAAATAAACGGAATCACTAATCAAAAACTCCCAACAAAGCAAAGTCCAGAACCAGATGGCTTCACAAGTGAATTTTACCTAATATTTAAATAAAAATTAATATCTATTCTTCTCAAACTATTCCAAAGCAGAAAAGAAAGGAAAATGCCCAAATTCACTCTATGAAGCCAATATTACCCTGACACCAAAACCATAGAAAGACACCACTAAAAAAAGAGAACTATGGATATTTAAAAAATGTTTCCAATTCTATTTTCTGATTTATTATCTTTCAGATAGAATTTTTCTCTAAGTTAAAAAGATGTAATTAATGATGAGTCAAATAATACCAACATGCCAAGGCTTACGCAAAATTATTATCATTGGCCTGGAATAACAGATTGAAGAATTTACAGATAAGGCACTGTCTGAATAAAGAGCACTTGATTAAATACTAACCTGTGTAAATACTAAATGTGTTGAGCATTACAAAGTTCAGATATTACCCTAAATTTTATTTTTAAATCTTTTAAAGAAGTTTTTATTGTTTTTATTCCATAGATTTTTAAAAATATATAGTACACTGATAGGAATGTGTATCGTTAAAATTACAAGTTGAATTTATATATCTTTTGAAATATATATATATATATATATATATATATATATATATATATATATATAAATGTCTGAGGAAATCCAGACATTTACCACCTTTTACATCCTCATGATTCCTAGTTGATTTTTGCAACCATTTTCTGCTCACTTTTGCCTGTTGGAAGATCTGCTATCCAAATTCTTTTTAAGGACCTGAGGCTAAATCTCTCTCAGATAAGGTGAGATTTCAAGATAGGTGATATGTGCTCTGTGATAATTTGTCAGCTCTGTTCTCTATCATAATCACTACATTTATAATAAGGGCTATTTCCCAGAATAGCGTATTTTCTCATTTTCTATATTTCCTTTGCACGTAATTTGTCTTGACATGATTTCCCTATTTCTCTTTTCCTTTAATTACTCCTTCTTTCTTACTATATACAAAAATATCTCATTGAAATTATTTATTCTAAACTTACATTTTATTCTAGTTTCCACCACTATACTCTCCTTTTTAGATGAAAACACATGACTACTTCATGATCATTACATCTTTTTAGTCATGTGCAATAACTAATATAAATAATTTATTATAAATTGGTTTGATTTTATAATTTAAATATATTACGATACTAATTATTTTTGAAATTGTGTTTATAGATAGATGCAGTTATCTATACATTTCATTATGATTTTGTGAAGAACCTCCCCTCTCCAAAAATGTACTGCTAATTAGGGCAACGGTTCTAATAGGACTTAGAACTATGTGGCTAGAATGTGATTGTTAGGAACTAGTGTATTTCACAACTAGTTTATAATACAATGTGATTTTATTGGATTTTTTAAACTTTGGTTTTTTAAAACAGTTTTAGGTTTGCAACAAAATTGAGAGGGAGGCATAGAGGTTTCACATATATTTCTTTTTCTTACACATGCACAGCTTCCCCCATTATCAACATCACTGACCAAAGTGGTACTTTTTTTTTTTAATAAAAGTAAACCTATATTGACACCTTCTAATCACCCACAGTCTATAGGTTACCTAAAGGTTCACTCTTGGCATTGTGCATTCTATGGGTTTGGGCAAATGTATAATAACATATATCCATAATTGTAATAGTATATAGGATATTTTCACTGACCTAAAAAAATCCTCTGTGCTGTGTCTGTGCATTTCCCCCCCCCACACCCTCCCACTTCTGGCAACCACTGATCTGTTTATTGCTTCCATAGTTTTGTCCTTTCCAAATGTCATATATTCAGAATCATATACCAGGTAGTTTTTTCAGATTGCTTTTCACTTAGTAATATGTACTTTAAAGTCTTCCATGTCTTCCAAAATCTATAAAGAACGCACCAAACTCCACACCTGAAAAACAAATAATCCAGTGAAGAAATGGGCAGAAAACATGAATAGACACTTCTCTAAAGACGACATCCAGATGGCCAACAGCCACATGAAAAGATGCTCAACGTTGCTCCTCATCAGGGAAATACAAATCAAAACCACACTCAGATACCACCTCACGCCAGTCAGAGTGGCCAAAATGAACAAATCAGGAGACTATAGATGCTGGTGAGGATGTGGAGAAACGGGAACCCTCTTGCACTGTTGGTGGGAATGCAAACTGGTGCAGCCACTCTGGAAAACAGTGTGGAGGTTCCTCAAAAAATTAAAAATAGACCTACCCTATGACCCAGCAATAGCACTGCTAGGAATTTACCCAAGGGATACAGGAGTACTGATGCATAGGGGCACTTGTACCCCAATGTTTATAGCAGCACTCTCAACAATAGCCAAATTATGGAAAGAGCCTAAATGTCCATCAACTGATGAATGGATAAAGAAATTGTGGTTTATATACACAATGGAGTACTATGTGGCAATGAGAAAGAATGAAATATGGCCCTTTGTAGCAATGTGGATGGAACTGGAGAGTGTGATGCTAAGTGAAATAAGCCATACAGAGAAAGACAGATACCATATGGTTTCACTCTTATGTGGATCCTGAGAAACTTAACAGAAACCCATGGGGGAGGGGAAGAAAAAAAAAAAAAAAAGAGGTTAGAGTGGAAGAGAGCCAAAGCATAAGAGACTCTTAAAAACTGAGAACAAACTGAGGGTTGATGGGGGGTGGGAGGGAAGGGAGGGTGGGTGATGGGTATTGAGGAGGGCACCTTTTGGGATGAGCACTGAGTGTTGTATGGAAAACAATTTGACAATAAACTTCATATGTTGAAAAAAAAAGTCTTCCATGTCTTTTTAATATTTCATCCCTTTTCAATGATGAATAATATTTCATTGTTTGGATGTACCACAGTTTCTTTATCCATACCTACTGAGAAACAACTTGGTTGGCTCCAAGTTTTGGTAATTATGGAGCTGCTATAAACATTCATGTACAATTTTTTGTGTAGGAATAAGTTCTCAATTTATTTGGGTAAATACCAAAGAATATGGTTGTTAGATACTATGGTAAGAGTATATTTAATTCTGTAAGAAAGTGTCAAATTATCCACCAAACTGCTTGTACCATTTTACATTTCCATAAGTAATGTAAGTGAGTTTTTATTAATCCACATCCTCACCAGAATTTGGTCTTGTCAGTGCTCTGGATTTTGGCCATTCTAATATATATGTAATAATTGACATCTGAACATTATTGAATCTTCCTATCCATGAACATAGACTGTCTCTCCGTTTACTTAGTTTTTGATTTTGTTCAACGGAGTTTTCTAGTTTTCCTTGTGTAGATCTTGTATATGTTTTGTTAGATTTATACCTAAGTATTTCATTTTGGGGGCTGCTAATGTGAATGGTATTGTGTTTTTACATTTCAAATCCACTTGTTCATTGTTAGCACATAGAAAAACATTTGGCTTTTGTATATTAACCTTGCATCTTGCAACCTTGCTCTAATTGCTTACTAGTTCTAGTTTTTTGTCAGTTCTTTCAAATATTCTACACAGGCATTCATGTTATTTGTGAACGAAGATGGTTTTATGTCTTTCTTACTAATCTGTATACCTTGCATATACTTTTATTTTATTTTTTTGTCTTATTGCATTAGCAAAGACTTTCACTTTATTGAACTTAAAAAAGATAAATTCTATCCTGCTGGGAGGTTCAATTTCAAATTAAAAACTGACTGCATAAGTACATATGATGAGAGAAGGAAACATTAAGGTGAGACTTTTTAAACATGTTTATTAATTTATTTTTTACTGTGCTGACAACATGGAGTCCTAAATTACATTTATTTTTTTTATTTTTAAGGTTTGTAAAATGTTATAGTACTATTTGTCATTTTCTGAAATTTAACCTTTTTTTTGGTTATGTTTTATTTATCTTATTATCATCTACTTTCTAAGTTGAGTTGTAGTTTATCATTTTTACTCACATATGCTGTTTATCACCACCGTATCAACAAGCATTTGGGTTGTTTAGACTTTTGGCTATTTATTATTTAGTCATTCAAAAATATGTATTAACAACTAATTGTACAAGGCTTTCTTCTAGTTAAGTGAGATAAAGCAATGAAAATATCTAAAAACCTCTTTCCTCACGTAGCTTACATTCTAATGAAGAGACTCTCATGAACAAAGTGTTTGTGAATACTCTCACATATATCTTCTGTGTCATCAATGCACACAAATCATCTAAGGTTTTTTTCCACCGTCCACAGATCCTTAAAAATCGATGGATAGACTTTACAGAATGTATGAAATTATATATTTTAAAATTCATTTTGTTTTCTTATCTACTGGTATAATTTCTACTACAGAGATGGTAGAATCAGCTCTAAAGAATAGCTTTCTTCAAAAGTAACCCTATGCTTACTCTATTTTTCATACCTTAAAAAAATATTATGAGATCACCAAAAATAATCACTCTGCCTTGATGATTTTCTTATACTTTATGTACATAGCAAAATTCCCAATAACTAATGAAATAAATAAAATATAAATACTTTTAAATGTTGGTTTTGAGATAGGAATGAGATCTAAAAGACTATTTCAAGTTTCTCATTCAATAGATGTAGGAATTGCATATCAATACATTTCTGAGATTGAGATTTGGCTTTGGAGTCCAAAAGGCTATGCTAGAATATTGGCTCAGCCACTTAATCAGTTTATTTTTGGACTGTTAATCACTGTTCATGTTAGTTTTTTTTTATATATAAACCTTAGTTATTATCATACTTTTCATAAATCTGTGGTAAAGGAATAAACGGAGTAAATCATGCAAAGAACTCATCACAATGATGCTATGCAGCTAAATAAAGATACTATGAATATAAATAAATATTAATATTGCTATTGTTGATTATTGAATCAATTATAATTATTTATTTTATAATGCATATAATTATTTTGTTTTCCAGAATTATTTATGGCATAGAATAAAAAACTGTAATTTAAGATAGTAAACATCATTTGTCTCTATGTTGGTTTCTTGATTTGTTATGTAATATGTAACCTTTTATCTTGAAACTAGAATGTTTCAGTAGTGTGAATCATTTGGCTTTGACAAACATAAAACAGTGAAAAAGGAATTAAGAAAGTAAAATTAGTTTTCAAAAATATCTTAAATTTTATTATTTTATATAAATTAAATGATTTAAAACATAAAGAGAAAAGCTCCTATACAGCTCTTCTTATGTGAAGAAAAGAAGGGATAAACTTAAATTCAAGCATGAATAATTTTGGCAATATTTTAACTAGGAATATTCCAAAAGTACCTTTTCTTGTTTTCTCATAATGTGTACTAGTTCGAACTTTGTCTTCAATAATCTTTCAAAATTAACACAGAAAAAAATTTAGCAATACCTAGAAAGATAAAACTAGTGTATAATTATATTGTCCTTTGTACATTGAAGTCACCTCCAGAAAAAGTCACATTGCTCTTGTCATTTGTATAATGTTTAATTATAATGAACTCAATAGGTGAATTCATTTAGACTTACTTAAGAAAAAACAAATGGAACTCTATAGATGCTAAGGCATAATTAAGCTCCCATATGAAGTTTTAAAATCAAATACAAATTACTTTAATTACATTTAAAATATAAAAATTCACAGTGAATTTTGATACATTAGGAGTAAAATTTTTAAAATCCACTAATAACTACTCAGGTGTATATTACATCACAGAGTTACTTCAATATTAACTGGAATTATTAATGTAAGGGTATAGGGTAAACTACAACTCCAGACTCCCATTAATTTAGTTGACCAAAGCTCACTGATTGCTTAGGTGTTCCCAATCTACTTGAAGGCCAATTTAGACAACTGCATAGTTAGTTACATTAAGTGTATGTCAATTAAAGAGATATGTTGAAATATGAACCAGCCATGCAGCTAACGAGCATGTCAACTTGGTTGGAGGTGGAATTATTTATTCATTTATTTATTTATTTATTTATTTATTTATTTATTTATTTATTTATTTATTTATATTAATGTTTATTTATTTATTTATTTTTATTTTTGAGAGAGCAGGTGAGCTGAGGAGCAGCAGAGAGAGAGGGATACAGAGGATCCCAAACAGGCTCCATGCTGACAGCTGTGAGCCTGATGTGGGGCTCAAACTCACAAATCCTGGAATCATGACCTGAGTTGAAGTCAGATACTCAACTGACTGAGTCACCCAGGTGCCCATGAAACAATTTTACTAACCGTATTTTTATTAGTTTTGTTTTGAGGTTATCCTTTGTGGAAGCTTAGATCCTAATTTAGGTTAAATCAATAATTTCTACATTTAGATATTTGAATCTTCAGGAGACTTCTTGGCTGTTAATTAATTTGCACCTATGTCCCTATACACAACGCACCAGAATTTCCTGCCCACCAGCTTATACTCGCATGTAAAGAAGAGAAGAAGAAAAGAAACATCCAGCTTTTACTGAAGATGATACTCCTGATAGTTAAATTGCCAAAATTAAATTCTAGTAACTTATTTCCTCCCTTGATATGCCTCTGTTACTATTATAAACAAAATATATATTTATTGACATGGAGCAAGAAAATACCTTAGTGAGACCATACCTGAAAAAGGAAGTTCCACTTCACTGAATCTATACTTATTTTTGTGTGAGTGAACACACAGCACAGTATGGAGCCTAATTATAGAGGCAAAAGCAAATCAGACAAAATGGATGTAGCTGTTGGTTTGGCCTCCATTTGTAGGCTTAAATTTTATAACCAGAGCTTCGACTCTATTCCATTATCTGTTAGACATTTCACTGGGAACACTAATTTTACCAGTGTTTATATAAACCAAGCATGCTTTCAAGCTGTAACTGCCACCTAAATAATAAAAATCAAAGACTGTGAATAAACTGAAATATATTTTTACTGAAACAAATGCACAAAAATGTTTTAGATTAGAAAAAAATGAGTAATAGATTAGCTATATTAGTGGTTTTTTTTTGTGATATGTGTGCACATGTGGGTGCATGTATTCTTATTAATATCATAAATAACGTAGCTTAAGCAATAAAATTGAGTAATTAAATAATACAGAAGTGGGTAATGGGTAGGATAGTGATGGGGCATTAACAGATATCTACACAGAGATTTTATAAATAGACTCTAGGATATTTGAGTCTGTATTCATTTTAATATGTATGGAATTGTTGAACAAAGCAGCTACTCAAAAGTAGCTGAGTAGGGTGAAAAAAGCAAGGAGTTAATTTTTAGCTTAAGTTCCAATTCTTTTCTTTCCTGTGAGATTCTGAACAAGTTACAGATATTCATGAAATCTCACATTTCTTATTTGTACAGACTTCTAATAATATATGTCATAGTGCAAATATAAAGAGTGAGAGGAAAAGGAATGAATTCTATAAAGCTCTTGCAGCATGGTAAGCCTTTAATAAATATGTGTTCTATGTCCATGGTAGGATATTGCTATATATACATCGTTATCAGTCACTTTTAGGCATCCGTCCATATGATATTGAACCCCATCTGACTTAAAAGAGTGGGCAAGACAGCAACAATAATTCAGGTATCATAATGATCACTGAGCACCAAGTCTTTACTGTTTTCCTTCATATATTTTCATAATATATACTGTCCCTCAAAGTCAAATCTGAATAAATTTAGCAATTTCTAGTAGCAGACAGATATTGAAAGACATAGTTGATTGTCTTAATTAGTTGTATTAAATATTTATAAACATAGTGCATATCTCATCCATGTTTAAAATAAAAAAAAATAGTTAAAATTATGTACATATTATGATTTTATTCTTCTTTAACCCTACTTTGCTTATGATAAACATTTGATAAATGCTGTGTGAATGAATAAATGAAGGATATAATGAAAATACTTTAATGATTATGTATCTAATGAGCCTATAAAAGTATTTTAGAATAGTCAGTGATATTGGTCATAACTGGTTAGGGTTGTTATTTCATTTTAAGAGGAAAGACAAAATCAACAACAACCCACCAATGTATAAACAAATGTTATTCAATATATGTAGCTTAAAGTATTTTGACACATTTTTTGTTGTTAATTCCATTTATATTTCCCTAATGGAGTATACAGTACAAGCACGAGAAGAAATTTTAAGAACTCAATAAGATAAAATTTATAGCAAAATATTACACCTTTTCTCTCTGAAGAAAGATAAAGGAGACCTACTGTATTAACTTCAGGTTTTCACCAGTTGGTTTTTAATATAATCTACATAGTTAATGCTTAATAATATTCCAACTTAACATTTTTAAAATAGAATATACAGTATATGAACATAGATATGCAAAATTCATGAAAAATGAAAATTTATCTTTTCATATATATTATATAAATTAAAATGTCATCAATTGCATTTATACAAATTTCACAGTTTTCCAATTTTATAAATAAGGATTCTTTCTTTAGTTTTTTGTCAGGTGTTCATATCTATCAATAGTTACAAGAACTGAGGAGTATTTAAAGAAAATTTATAACATTTTAATGATTGTGTGTATTAAATACTATGGAATCATCATATTTTTCCTCAATAACATTGTTATTAGTTAACAATTGGTAGAACTACAAATGATGTCAATTTTCTTCTGAATGATTATATGTATTTTTATTGTTTTAACTTGTATGATTATGTATAGTTTATTTTTTAAAAATGAGTGACTGATTTAAATTTAAAAAATAAGGTAGAGATTTATCAACCTGTAAGGTGACTAAATTTTAGGATTCCACGAGAATCTATACACCATATCTTCAAACTGTCTTATAATAAAAGAAATGTTATACAAAGTGTTTACTTAATTAAAAAAAAATTGTAATGTTTATTTTTGGGAGAGAGAGAGACAGACAGAATGTGAGCAGGGGCAGAGAAAGAGAGACACAGAATCAGAAGCAGGCTCCAGGCCCTGAGTTGTCAGTCAGCACAGAGCCAGATGTGGGGTTCAAACCCACGAACCATGAGATCATGACCTGAGCCAAAGTCGGTAGCTTATTTGGTTGCTTTAAAAAAAAGTTTAGGGTTGGGGTACCTGGGTGGCTCAGTCAGTTAAGTGTCTGACTTTGGCTCAGGTCATGATCTTTCACTCTGTGAGTTTGAGCCCCGTGTCAGGATCTGTACCGACAGCTCAGGGCCTGAAGCCTGCTTCAGATTCTGTGTCTCCCTCTCTCTTTGCCCCTTCCCCTCTTGTACCTGTCTCTGTCTCTCTCAAAAATAAAATAAAATCATTTATTTTTTTTTAATTTAGGATAATAAGAAATGAAATGATACTTGATGAAAATATCTTTGCTGAGGTTTAAGCTCAAATTTTAATAAGGAATCTTTTTATGTTTATGCAAAATATCTCTGCTTTCATGGCTACTTGTGTTTTTGCCAAACATGTTGTCCTTGTGCCAAATATAGATGACAATATAATCATTAAAGTAAAACCAATTCAAATTACATAATCTGAACTTTGGCTTTTGTATCCAACATCCTACCCAACTTCCCTAAATCAAAATAGTCTAAAGAATTAGAAAATCCTGTGGATTCTGTGACATAAGGAACAGTGTTTTGGACAGGGAGATAAGAGGGATTGTTTCAAAATATATTGACATAAGAATATGTGTAAGTATGTAATTCAAACTTTGAAATGTTATTATGTGCTGTTGGCATTTTCTATTCTTCTTTTTAAACATGTTCAAATACCTCGATAAAATTCATGCTATTTATCATTTTCTTATTTCTTTTTTAATGAAGCAATATATTATATGAATAATTCTACTAAATTTTTTTTCCAATTATCTGTAGATCTACTGCATTAGCACCAAGGAGAGTGACCAGAAAGATGTTATAATTTTGTAAATGCATAAATGATATTAAACTTAAATCAGTAGCACTGTGGCATAAATCTCATATATTACTGATACTCTGTAACCAAGAGAAGGATCTTTACTGTTGTCACAGTGCAGGCATTGCGATTTCCTGGTTTGTGTAATCTATTCAATTCTGTGTGATCAGTGATGAGACATTCATGTATGTGGTTTTTGCTCAAGGAAAAACAGTAACATTCACAAAATACAAGGAAGGAATGCACAGCTACTGAAATTTGTTTTTATATGACTGCTTCTATACATATCTGGAAGGAAGTAAATGTTCATCCTTGAACATCTTTGTTCATCTTTGTTCATCTTTGTTCTCACACCCAGATATATACATAATAGGAAAAAGTGAGTTATCTGATTACTTTTTTCCTTCTGTTCACCTAAGATTATTAAAACACAATAATTTGCCTTCACATGTGTGTGAGTTCTTCTGTATATAGGCAGATGCATGTAAAGAGGATTGGTGTTTCCAGATAAAGCTGCTTATTAGACACGCTATGCAAGACACTTTAGGGAGTGCTCCAAAGATTGTATTTATCCTTTAAAATTGAGAGTATTTATCCTTTAAAATTGAGAGTATTTATTCTCTCTTTTTTTAATGTTTATTTGTTTCCGAGACAGAGAGAAACAGAGCATGAACGGGGGAGGGTCAGAGAGAGGGAGACAAAGAATCTGAAACAGGCTCCAGGCTCTGAACTGTCAGCACAGAGCCCTACGCGGGGCTCGAACTCAAGGACCGTGAGATCATGACCTGAGCTGAAGTCGGCCGCTTAAACCAACTGAGTCACCCAGGCACCCCAAGAGTATTTATTCTTAAAATTGTTTACAGCTACACTGTTTCATCATAAATGTAAAATATTACCATATTATTTTTGCCAATTAGATTACCTAACTGTAAAATTATTTTCTAAAATGTATCTAAGGAAATATTTTCTAAGTCAGCAACAGCATTAATGCTGTGTTTAGAAATCAACTAAAACTAGTGTGCTTGCCAAAAACCTTTCAGAAATCTGTAGAAATAAAAGAAATCTTTCAAGGACTTAGCACTTAAAACTTTAATAATACATTCCAATTCAGGGAAAAATAAATAAGAAGATTTAGTTGTCATGGAAAGAGTCTTGTCAAATATTGATTTCTTCATACCAGTAAAAGATTGAAATTTATGTGCACAGGTCATGCATGAGAATAGGGATTACAAACATGGTTTGTGCAATGATTTGTGTGTATTTACACAATTTTGGCCCTGTGTGATCTCTGAGACATAAATTTTATTCATCATTCAAAATATGAGGGCCTTGATCTCATTATTCTTTAACATCTCTTTATTAGTAATGGCATCTGGAGACCTTAGAGAAATGCCAGAGATACATTCATGCAATGAAAACAAATTTGCCTTTTATTTTCATTCATATTTTGCATGAGGAGGTGACTTTGGCAATAACATCTAATGACACAGCTTTTGCAATTTATGGGGGCCAAGTAAAATCTTTGCACGTAAGTGTTCTAGAAATTTTAACACTTCATTTGTCTATGAATTATGTAGGCTGGAAAGAACATTGTAATTAAGACCAAAGTAATTATTATTACTGTACTTGATTGGAAAGGGTCCTCAAGAGACAACTGATCCTAGATTTGTCTTTATATATCATTAGACTTCAACCTGCCACAACTTGCCTAAGGTGGGGGTGGTGAGAAAACAATAAAATTGCTAAATGTCATTACAATCACTGAAGTGTATCATGAATACATTTGAGCAACCTTTATTGAAAAAGCATGTCAGCCACCAGAAATGTAAATGAAAACTATCAACATAATATCTTTATAATATGTCTGTAAAAACAGGATGTTTGATGGACTGCTTTTTGTTTATATTATATGTAATGGATTGATGATATTTTATATGTAGTAGATATTTAATAAACATATATTGAATTTATATTCACTTCTCTTCCCAAAAAGAAATTGTCCTATATTTCTCCGCTCTGATAAGAAAGCATTGTGCTCAATTTGAGGGAACTCCATTAAAAAAAAATGAAAACTTATTCCTCATTGACCATGAGCTATTAATGACTTCTCTTAAGTGTACAGGATATATCTTTGTGGGGGGCCGGGCCCCGGTGCCAGTCTGAGACTGGGTCGAGCAACGTTCCCTGTTGACTTAGCCAACACGGTGTTTCCCCCTCCCATTCCCTCACTTTCAAGGGCATACGAAAGCCTTGTCAAGGCTGAGAAAGTTAATTCCTGAAGCCTGTGGTCTGCAGGTGTTGGCAGTAATGCTACCTCCCTTTTTCTACCCCGAGTCAGATAGAAACAAACATGGGAATTGTGTTTTGCTAGCAATCTTATCAACAAGGTCTTGCTGTGACACGTCTAGAAAATGCACAAGAAACACAGAACTATATGTTTTGGTTGGCAGCGATTATGTGAAACCTGTTTATTCTTAGCATGACCTGACCCATAAGAGTCTGGATATAAAAGATTGTGTACAGCAACAATAAAGCCGTCACTTGGGCCATCAGCCCAGGGGACCCTCCTGTTCCCAAACTTTCTCTTCTCTCTCTTTTTTCTTGCATCCCCCTACTCTCAGGACCCTGACCTCGGTGTTTGTCGCGCCGGTCGGTAGCGACATATCTTGAGTAGATTCTGAGCAGCTGAGAAAAAGGTGTATTATAACATTTTAGATATGAAAGATCTTAAAAATCCAACATTCCGAAACAGAAAAGTAAAAGGTCTATATTTATTAGAGACGAACTAAATCACAAATTTATGACTCTAAAAGATCTACTACTGTCTTTTTTTTAAGTAAACTCCACCCACAACGTGGGGCTCAAATTTACAACCCCAAGATCTCAAGTTGCATGCTCTACCTACTGAGTCAGCCATGCACCATAATTTTCTCTTTTTAAGGAATGTTTAATCCAGCTTTCCTGATTTATAGGAAGCAGTCTACATAGGCAGCTTTTAAAATTTATACCTTAAACAGTTCTGATTTAAATAACATATTGTTATTGATCAATGATACCTGGATGTTCCAACTGATTGGTTTTACTGAAAAGGCAAGCACTCTTTGCTCCCAAAATTCATCATCCTACTGTTGATATTTCCCTCCCCTTCCTATCTTCCAGGTTAATTCCTTTCCCTCTAAGACTTTGCTGAATCATTTACATTTTAATACATCTTGTCCTGACCACCTATTGAAAACCTATTTCCTTTTCCTGGCCATTGACTCCTGATTTCTTTTATCCTTGTCATGTTCTTTCCTTTCTATAGTATTTTTCATCTTACAATATTCTATGCAAGTTAATTTCTATCATACAGAGGTGTTGATGCCATAGATTGATTTGTATCCATATGTAATGTCCTGGTGGTTGCTTCATCACGTATAGAAAAGCTGGGTATGTGTGTGTGTGTGTGGGGGGGGTGTACTACAGAACGTAGACTGACATGTAAGGTAGTATAAAGACGACTAACATTTTTATATAAAAAATAGAATATTAACCACTGATACAGATATACCAAGGAATCTTCTTTTGCAGTAAGATGGACTTCTACTCTTTTTTTACAAGTGTTTTAAACATAGGAATATGTGTGCGTATTATTAACTTGCTATTGCTTAAGAATCATTGAAGTAGGGGCACCTGGGTGGCTCAATCAGTTAAGCAGACACCTTCAGCTTGGGCCATGATCTCCCGGTCTGTGGGTTGGAGCCCCGCATAGGGCTCTGTGCTGATAGCTCAGAGCCTGGAGCCTGCTTCAGATTCTGTCTCCCTCTCTCTCTGCCCCTCCCCCACTTGCACTCTGTCTCTGTCTCTCAAAAATGAATAAACGTTAAAAAAAATTTAAAAAAAGAGTCACTGAAGTAGAAGATGGAAGGGGAAACAAATATAATAAATAACACATATTACATATAATTCTAGTTAATTAGGACAAAATTACCATTCTCAAGATATTATTATTTTTTTCATAAAAATATAATTAAGAAACAACTTGAGGTTGGCAAAATAATGGCTCCTTATGATGCCCACACTCTTATCCATGAAATCAGGGGATATCTTACCTTACATGGCAAAAGTCTCTTTGCGAGTGTGCTGTGGTTAAAGTCCTTGAGATGGGAAAATTATCCTGGATTATCTAGATAAACCCAAACTAATCACATGACTCCTTAAAACAGGAAGACCTTTCCTGACTAAATTCACAGATTCAACATAGCTGGCTTCATGATGGAGCAAGAAGGCCACTAACCTAGGAATGTGGGAAGCCTATTGACCTAGACAAGGCATTTAAATGGATCTCAAAGAGCCTCCATAAAGGAATTCAACGCTACTGACACAATAGTTTTAACCCACAAGTCAGACTTCTAACAGAACTGTAAGATAATAATTGATTTGTGTTACTTTAAGCCACTAAGTTAGTTAATTTGTTATGGCAGAAATAGAAATCAAATACAAAACTGCAACAATATTTTTCCTTGTTTATTTCAATGTTACTTTGTTTTAATGTAATGTGCTTATACCAGAGACATGCAAGAATCAGATGAGAGGGTAGGCCAAATTTACAAATGTGTCTCAACTTTTTAATATACTCACACAATACTGTTACAAAGTTTAATAGATTTGTTTCCTGCCTTACTGAAGTGAAACTTTTTCTTTTACTTGTTTATGTGTTTAACTTTGAAATTTTACCCTAAGCATTAAACTAAAACTTGCACCATAAAATAGAAAAACATATGACTTCCTTGGTATCATATGTACATGCCTATTTCTGGAATGAGCAAATTTTCCTAATTAGAAAAGGTAAAAATTTTAAATTATAATCTTTAAAAAAATACATAATTTCTTGTGGAACGTTCCTAAAACTAATTATAAATTCTCTGGTGTGTTATCATGGTATACTAAATAACATTTCTGTCTTTTCCTAAATATAAATAATTGTTTGAAAAATATTCAGAGCTATTCTCCTGATGAATGTATGCAATGGCCCCAAACCTTGTGTCTTCTGATTGCTAGATTGTCTTTGTCCATTTGTAGTAACTCCATTTTATTTCATAAACTGACATTTTATAGGGCTCAATGGAGAAATCAAATAGCCAGCAATAGCGGTGACCTTAATTCATAAAATATGTAATATTTTAGTGCCATTTGATCTGAAGGTATGTACACTTCTCTTCTGTCATAAAAAAGTGATTTCAGAGGCACAAACATTTTTTAAAATTATACTTTGCATCAAATAGTTGAGGATTCTGTAAAATCAATATGCTAAGTATTCATCAAAATATGTACTTATATATAAAAATTAGTCAACCAAAACAATTTTGTTGGCTTCAATTTCCTAACTTACTGTGCACGTGCACGTGTGTGTGTGTGTGTGTGTGTGTTCGTGCATGATTGCGTGTGGGAGGCACACATGTATCATTTTGCCTGAGTATTTTCAGAATTGTCTTCCAGAGACAGAACTTACAAAATAATGAAGACAAATCATGACTAAAAATAAATAAAAATATCAAAATTGGACATATATTTTGATATATAAATTCTGAGGGCAGAGAAAGAAATTAAAATAGTCAAATTCATAAGAGCAGTGAATTTCCCAGCCCCTAGTGGTTTCCAGGGGCTGAGAGAGGGAAAACAAGAAGATAGGAGTCAAAGGGCACAAGGTTTCAGTTATGTGAGATGAATAGACCCTAAAGACCTACTGTAGAGCATAATGCCAGTAGTTAATAATGCTGTATTTTATATAAACATTTGCCGACAGTAGATCTTATGTTGAGTGTCCTCCTCTCTCTCTCTTCCTCTACTTCTCTCTCTCATTACCGTGCTCTCTCTTTCACACACACACACACACACACACACACACACACACAGATAATAATAATGATAACAGATAAAGGGGGCAGGTGAAAACTTTTAGAGGTGATGGATGTGTTTATGGCATAACGTGTGGTGGTGGCCTCAATGATGTCCACTTATATCCAAACTCATCAAGTTGTATATAGTAAATATGTATAGCTTTTTGTACGTCAATCATACATCAATAAAGTAATTAAACAAAAGAAATATAATTTTCATAGAAAATGTTTTTAAAAACATAGTGTCAATAATTATTTAGAAGTAGGAAAGTAAGATATGCTGCTCTCATTTTTAAATAATAATTATGGTTACATATACATAGCATAAAATTTATCCTTTTGACCATTTTTAAACATACAGTTTTGTGACATTACATTCACATTATTGCACAACTATCACCACCATCCATCTCCACAACTTTTCTATCTTTCCCAGCTGAAACTCTGTACTCATTAAATTTCAATTCCTCAGGGCACCTGAGTGGCTCAGTCAGTTAAGCGTCCCACTCTTGATTTTGCCTCAGGTCTTGTGGTTCGTTAATTCAAGCCCCGCATTGCGCTGTCAGCACAGAGCCTGCTTGGGATTCTGTCTCCCTCTCTCTCTGCCCCTCCCCTGCTTGTTCTCTATCTCTCAAAATAAATAATAATAATAAAAAAAGAAGTTATTAAAATAAATTCTAATTCTTCATTCTCCTCCCCAAAGCTTCCAGGAGCCACCATTCCACATTTTGTCTTTATGAATGTACAGACTCTACTTAACTCACCTACATAGAATCACAAAATATCTGTGCTTTAGTGTCTGGCTTTATTCCTATCACCTATATCTTCAAGATTCGTTTGTGTTGTAGTATCAAAATCTTCTTCCTTTTTAAGCTGAATAATATTCCATTGTACATATGCCATATTTTGTTTACTCATTCATCCATCAATAGACACTTGGGTTGCTTCTACATCTTGGCTATTTTGAATACTCTTACTATGATCAAGAGTATACAAATATTTGTTTGTGTTCCTGCTTTCAATTATTTTGGGTATATACCTGGAAGTGGAATTGCTGGATCATATGATATTTCTATGTTTGCATTTTTTGTAGAATTGCCACATAGTATTCCACAGTAACTGCTACATTTCATATCAGCAATGTACAAGATTTCCAATTTTTCCACATCTGTGTCAATACTTATTATTTTCTGACTTTTTTTTTTTCTAATAACTATTCTAATGGGCATGAAGTAATATCTCATTTTGGCTTAGTTTTGTATTTCCTTAGTGATTTTTTTTTTTTTTTTTTTTTTTTTAAATTTTTTTTTAATGTTTATTTATTTCTGAGACAGAGAGAGAGCATGAGTCAGGGAGGGGCAGAGAGAGAGGGAGACACAGAATCAGAAGGAGGCTCCAGGCTCTGAGCTGTCAGCACAGAGCCTGATGCGGGGCTCGAACTCACAGACGGCGAGATCACGACCTGAGCCGAAGACGGACGCTCAACCAACTGAGCCACCCAGGCGCCCCCCTTAGTGATTTTGATGTTAAGTATCTCTCCATGTGTTTATTGGCCATTTGCATATCTTCTTTAGATAAATCTCTACTCAAGACCTGTGCTCAGTTTTAAATTGAGTTGTTGCCTCTGTTTTTAAGAGTTTTATAGGTTTAGCTCTGACAATTAGGTTTTTGATCCATTTTGAGTTAATTTTTCTATCTGGTGTACAATAGGTGTATAATTTCATTTTCGTGTATGTGGATATCCGGTTTTCCCAGCACCATTTGTTGAAAAGACAATCCTTTCTCCATTGAATGGTCTCATACCCTTGTCAAAAACCCCTTGACCATTTTAAGAGTTTATTTCTGAGCTCTTTATTCTATTCTACTGGTCTATATGTCTGGCTTAATGCCAGTACCATTTGGATCACCATGACTTTGTAATAAATTTTGAAATCAGGAAGGGTGAGACATATAATTTTGTTGTTATTTTTCAAGATTGTTTTGGCTATTCAGCATCCCTTAGGTTCCATGTAAATTTTAGAATAAAATTTTCTATTCTGTAAAAATGCCTTTGGGATTGTGATAAAGATTGTGTGGAATTTGTAGATCAGTTTGGGTAATATTGGCATCTTACCAATATTAAGTTCTCCAATCCATGAACATGGATGTCTTTCTATTTTCTTGTGTCTTCTTTACTTTTCTTCAGCAGTATTTTGTTATTTTCAGCATACAAGTCTTTTCTATCCTTGGTTAAGTTTATTCCTAAATATTTCATTCTTTTTGTCATTACCGTTGCACTTCAATAACCTCCTTTTCTTCTTAAGACAAAAACCCTTAACATGACTTCCATTTGGACATTTCTCTTTTTGCCTCATAGCCACACTTGGTTTCTTTTGTTCCAAAGCAGCATATTCCTTCCCACAGAGTTTTGTCAATAGTTTTCCTCTGTAAAATACTTTCTTTCCCCACTTTTTTCTTATCTTAATTAGCATACTTTTCAAATATTCATTTAATTATGACTTCTTCATAGAAAACTTCCCTGACCCTCCTCCGAAGATATTATTATTATTATTTATTTATTATTTTCCGTGATGAACACTAAAGATGTTCTTAAACATTCCAGTTCTCCCTTCTTAATGGGCTCAGAGCTGAATTGTGCTTACCTGTCCTTTGTAGTTAGGTGTGACAATGTTTTCTGTGGTTTTAGTTAATAAAACAGTAGCAGGAGTGACATTTTGCACTTCTAGATAGAAACTTTCAGGATTTGTTTACCATTAACCGCACTCTTTTCTCTTTTCTATGATAATTACGGAAGCATCACTGACACATGATATCTACGTCAGCCTTGATTCTTTAAGATGAACAGAGCCCCTTTGCTAATGTTGGTTATATAGGGAGCAGGAAATGAAATATTGTTGTTTTAGCCACAGTGACTTGGGTTGAGAGTCAATGCAGCATAACTTACATTAACCTCACTGTTATAAAATTTTGTACTAGAATTGGTGTGCTGCCTGCCATAACCTACAGGTGTGATCTAAAATATGAGATACTAGCAACATGGGCAGGGGTGACCAGACGGAAATTTATCAGAGACTGACAAAATGGTTACCATTTTAGAGAATAACAAAATATATTTAGTGAAATTTGAGCTTGCAGTCACTTGAACAAATGAACTTCCAGCTAAAAGTAGAGTTCAGAAAACAGTGATAATTTGGTATGCTGAATGAAGTTGGATGTCTTTGTAGTAACAGGAAATTATGAGCTCAGAAAATGACTGACCAGTTTATAATCAGAAAGCAAAAGGAAAAGAACATGTTGATAATTTTAGGGACATGTAGGTTTGAAAGGAGATGAGTAGCAAGGACTTTACATTGTATATTACAATATTAATGACAAAACTTGCAGAAATTTTAGGAAGGTAAATTAATGAAAATACTACTTTGTAAACAAATAATATAGTTGTTTAGTAAGATACTAATATTTTGCTAAGAATCTTACATGAAGAACTCTGCAGTATCCTGTTTAAATGGTGAAAGAGAGATTATAAACATACCTTTTTATTTGAAGAGTTTAAAATCATAGAGATCAGTTAAAAATTAAAATGTATGCTTCATGAGTCTATGTTTGGTATAGAAGGATTCAGTCAGCAGCTAAAGGAAGTAACTACACCAATCATAGATTTTTCAATTAACAAGTTTAAGGAATTCTTAGTAACATATCATTTCCTGGAATTACTTTTTAAACTTTGAAGTTATTGCAATTCGTTTCATCAATATTTTATTGACCTTTTTCACATATTAAATTATTTAACTATTTTTTCTGCAATTTTATGATGCCAAATATAAGGACTGTAGATATTTTATGAAATAAAAATTTTAAGTTAATCTGATCTTTTAAAATAGTAACAGAAATTAAGAAGTCTTTAAAATAGATTCAAAAACTAAGGCTGGGATTTTGAATTTCATATATTTTTGAAGTAAGGTTGCTGTTGCATGTGAGTGTGAATAAAATCAATAGTAAGAAGCACAAGCAGTGAAATTATAAAGTTAAAATGAAAATACTCTGTAATTATTAATGCTTCTTGAGAGTAAAGCACAAAGAAAAACAAAGGGCTTAAAAAGTCTTAAATATCATCAGATAGAGTTTCCATGTTGGATTTCGATTTTTAAGAAAAAATTATTTTAAGAAAAAAAATTATTTCCAATGCTTCTGACTGAAAACAAACACTGTGCTTTTACACACTGTGACTTTAGATAAAATGTTGGTTAAAAATTCACAAGGATGTTTAAAAAATGTTAGGGGAAGAAATCGGTTTATTTTCTAATTACTCCTTATTTCTCTTTGTACTTTTGCAAGTTCTTGAATGATTTTTCTTGAGCTTAAGAGATTTCATTCAGACACAGAGAGGGTAACTTCTACTAAGAATGTTTAGGGGATTATTTAGTAACATATACATGAGTCAACATGGGTATCCTCAAGTGAACTGACTAATGTGTGTGTTTTAGAACTAATTTTTGTAGTTTTGTGGAATTTAACAATCTTCCAAGAGGTCATAAGGTCAGGAACAAGGAATATTTTCTCCTAATGCAAGTAGAAAGTCATGGCTGAGAAGATATTTTTTTCCCACATATAACAACGTACTGTGCATCATGTTGAGAATGAAGAGGGAGTGGATCTATCTAAACTTTGTGACCAAGTAAAGAACATCAGAGAAACAAGAGCAAAAATAAATCCAATATCCTGATTTGCAGACCAAAGTTGGCAGGTGTAATATAAATTGAGACTCTATATTATACGTTCTTAATTAAGCTCATGCTTCAGCACATAGGTCTAAAAAGAGTAAGATTTAAAAAAAAAAACAAAGAAGAAGAAGACTGCCTCAGACTTATTTTCACCCATTAAGAAGCTTGGCATACAAACAATGTCAATAAACACATTCACATATTCAAGAGCAGTAAACTATTCTAAGTAAATACTTACTGACCATATACTTCACGTGTTACTTTAAGAAATAAAAGAAAGAAAATATATCCCTCCATGTGAATTATGCCTTTAGAAATCCTATTTACAATCTAATTTCTTCAAGTGGAAAATCATCATGGTCTTCAGCAACCTGAAAGGCACAGACTTTCTAATCTAACCAATCAGATTAGACTGGCTCAATTAGCAAAGTACAGGTTATAGCACCAAGTACAAGCCAAGTGATGGGGACCAGTCCAATTGAAGGTCTGCATGTGTGTTCAGTGTGCACATTTAAATAAAAAGACTCAAAACTTAAAACAAATTATCTGAGAAATTAACATTCAAAGAAATAAAATGAATATATTCCAATATTTAAAATAAGACAATCAGGCTGGTTAGGTTTCTATACCTAATTTAGAGGTATAGTTGATATTGTAAATATAGGGTTTTATGGGTCCAGAAATTATTTACATTTTTCTTTTTACCAAATGGCTCAGGTAGTAGAATTAACAAAATCAGATTCACAAAAGTTTGATATACATAAAAGAATGTTGACTTAATCATTTAAGGTCCAATATTTTTTGATCAGACTCTTAACATCTATAATCAAAGATTCTTCTGTCCCAGTTATAACGATTTCTAAAAAATCAAAATAATAAATAGATAAAAAAGAAGTGGTTTCATGAGGCAAAAGAATCAGGTCATAGAAACGGGTTCAATTTAAGTAATATATTATAAGGACTATGGAAATGAAAGTTTAAGTAGCTATGGTCTGAAAGAGGGTAATAAAATGGGAAATAAAATAGTAAACGCTCACATGTAATGTGGCGTGGAACTAAAGAAAACAGAATAAATAATGGCAAATCTAATTTTTTGGCATTTTTCCAAAATTCTACGTAAAATATAATTTTAGAATCAACAGAAAAAGTACTTTAGGAATGTTCAAATGCCAAAATGTAGTTTAGAGGTGATATACCATATCACCTTCCAGCGAAGTCTTACTGAGAATATACTCCTCTTTTTCTCTTAAGATACTTGGAATGTATATTTACTTTATAAACATTTAGTTCTTTACAAATAGCACTGCAAATATTCAATCTCGTCTGTTACTTAAGTCATATTCGCTGAAGGTTACTGTGTCTGGAAATATTCCTAGTCATGTAGATTGGCTTATTTTACTCAGTTATGTATGAACTATATTTGTAGATGCACCAAGTCAGTAATATTAATAAATTAGACCTTGTTTAGGGAAAAAGAATTATTATCCTTTGTGTCAGAAATCACTTTCTGATGGCAATAGAAAGTATCCACCTACAAACATACCACTTCCTTGGTCATCTGCTTCAAATTTCTAATTTTCAGATGCAGAAACGGACACAGAATTGCCTAAGGAAAATAGAACAGGTTTGGCATTTTAGGGATGCCAGCCCATTCGTGTCCTCAGACATAAAGTTCAGCCTCTCTGCCATTAGTTAGTTTAAAATTATGGAAGAGGTTTCTATACTCGGTGCTCTAACACCAAGTTCATCATCTAGAGCACGAAATAGACGCTGGGCTCTCCTCAAAATATATATTACTTACTGCCTCTTCATGTCCTCCTCAGAGCCTAGCATGATCTATCCAGACTTTTCTTACACAGCCCTTTGCTCAATGTGTTAAACTTCTATTGTGCTCTTATTTTCTTTGCCTTTATCTAAGCTGCCTGTGCCCTCATTCTCTTTCTTTATATAATTTCCTCTCAGCCTCCCTTTTTTCCTGTTTTCATTATCCACACATATTTTTAAAGTCTTTTTTTAAGAATTTTATTCTAAGGGGTTTATATAGATTGGGATTTGCTGATCACTAACAATGCAAAACTTACACTCTCTTTCACTGAAGTCCTTTTGCAAGAAAACATACTATTTTATCTTTATATGTGATTTGAAATGTAACATAAAAATCTTCAAATCTTATAATACGGCTGATATTCTGATTCCCTTGACGAAGCACTATAGCCGTAGAAAACATTCTTCGGAAATTATGTATTGATTTTATTAAGCATCTTGAAAGGTGGAAGATAGGCAAAAAGAAGTTGTTAGAATCTGTAGGTATTTCTCCCCCAATGTTGCCTCAATTTGTCATCATCACAACTTATGCCAAAGCATAATTCTCAATTTAAGGGATTCCCATATCTTCACATTAATTTTGTAAGCTCAAAACCTGACATGTGGAGCCCAATTAATGTTACTGATGGCTGAATAAGCAAAACTTACTTTCATTTATGCAAGTATTATCCCTATATGAATCACATTAAAACTTGCTGTTTATCCAGTAAGTCAGAAGCCTTTGGGTCCCAGGTGAACTTACCTTGTGAATTGCTATTTTCTTTTCATTCTCTTAATACACCTTTGTGTGTTGATCACTTTATTTCCACTCTTTGATTCCTTGATCCCAAAATGATTCTTTGCTCCTTTAGTGATTCAGATTGTGCCATAATTGTGTCAATAGCTCAAAAGAACTCTCAATTCTAAGGGGCTATTATTTCTCTCATATATTGCTGTTTGCTAGCCAGGCACTGATTGACTAGAAAAAAGCAATTTTTTTCCCAGGGAAGTTTGCATATTTTAACAGCAGTGGAACAGCTGTCTTCGGAAGTAATGTTTCTATATTTCACAGCTTGCTGCCGCACTATTAATACCATTTTACTTCTTTAATGGAGGTAATTCTTAAACACCACAAATCCTAATTATTTGAACAGCAGTGGGCCTTAATTCATAACCGCTTCTTCTGAAAACAAAAGTACTTTATAGCTTGAAATAGGATGTGTGTGAAGGGCCCTCCCCTTTTATCTGATGATGAACATCATTTCCGGAAATACTGCTCCCTCAGAGGTGATAATTATCCCCATGAGCAGCCTGGGAGCATCCCTGCTGCTACATAGCGGTGCAGTGAGCAGACTCCAACTGTCTAGTCTCTCCCCCACCCCCTCCACCCCCATGTTCAAACGCTCCCAAATGGTCTAATCATCGCTTTATTTTGGGAGAGGAGATTAAGAGTGTATGAATCATGCTATCCTTTTAAAGTTTCTGTTTTAAATGGATAATTCCTACTGGCTTATACACTTTCATTTCTCCCCTAGCTATTGTAGCTCTGAAATCGATGTGATCCTATTGATCTAATTAGTAAAATGGCTATACTGTCATGAGTTCTAAAAAGGCTATTAAATAAGAAAAAATATACTATTAGAATGTGATGTTTAATATCTCTTTTGACCAGTATGTATTTTTTTCTATGTACACCTTATTTCGACAGCTTAGTATTCTCACACTTGGTACACATCTCTAGCATTTACTGTTCTGTGTGTGTGTGTGTGTGTGTGTGTGTGTGTGTGTGGTAAATTGCATCAATAAACTATGAAGGCCTTAAAGAAAGAGCCATTTTATTACAAATTGTAGATAGCATGCATAATAATAACAATAATAAAATGCTTGTAGAATTATCACAGATGTAGGAACATACTAGACATTCATATTGAATGAATAAATGACACATAAAATATATGACTAGAGTATTACCAATCATGATAAGGCTAATACTATCTATCAACCTCTCTACTTACCTGTATCTTATATATTCATAATTACATATATGTCTACATATAAATAAATTGTATACAAACATTTGCATACATCCCAGGGATTTTGATAAATTAGAAAAATCTAGCAAAATACATATTTCCTTGATTATAGCTTAACTATATGCTCTGAAGTAAATTGAAAAAGATAAAGCAGAATTGAGAGACACACAGTGATATTCAAATATTATTCACTGAATAAATAAATACTGAATGAAAGGATTGGGTTGGCAGATCAATATGTTAAAGGCTCTCAAAGATAACAAGATCTATGACAATGACTCCTGATCTCAGATTCAGAAAGTGCTCGTTCAAGTTTGGAGTCTGCAATGATTAACTGTATGATAATGGGAAATTTACTTAACTTCTCTTATCTTTATTTCCCCTATTTTTGTGTTGAAGAATATGCTCTAAATTACCAACCGTGGTCTAAGTAGTCTGAGATCTATAAATGCACATAATGCAAGCTGCACAGTCAGTATTATAAAAGCAATCCTGAGCTGATTGCCCCTCTCTTGTTCAGTGCCAAACTGATAAAAAGTTCTATTTCTGGATCCTTGAGAAGTCCTTGCTCTCTTTGTTCCTCCAAAACCAGTAACATCACAGCTGCAATGCAGCTGCTAATAATTAGCTCCTTGATTCATTACAAGCCTGGTTTGATAAGAGAATTTATAGATGGAGAAAAGAAGGTATTCCACAAGTAGTTAATGATTTGTTGAAGCTCACACTGTGCCCATTATGGGTAATAACATGTCCCTTTAAGAGAGGTGTGAACTCACCTCTAGCCAGTGATTATTTGCTAGAAAAGGACAGTTGGGTTAAGTTTTGAAATTCTTTATGTAATTTGCAAACTTTATTCACTTATTCATGTTTATCTTCCTTGAGATCTGACTGTCTTCATACAATGTCTCGGTCTTTACGACCTCAAATGTCGAGTGCAGATTTCCAGGATATGCAACATCTGAGTTTATTGTCTTTCTTTCAGAGAATACTTTATTCACTGTTAGCATATCTGATTATCTGACCATTTCAGTATAGTCCTTGAGTATGTCATTTATAATTGTTTTAGAAATTACCCCCTACAATATGATTTTTAGCATAATCTCTGTCAATATTAAGTTTTATTTCATGTGTTTTATTTAATGTGTTAGCTATTATATAGTACATGATGGTAATTATGCAATCAAGAATGAGACATCTCAAAATTAATAGAGATTCTTCAGTGAAGGATAAGAACAATAATGTATATATAATATATAATACCTTATATACATTTCCAAAGACTGACCATCACAGGATAGTAAAAGATAGTAATATAAACCAAGGTAAGAATATTAATAGATAAATTTGTAACCAGAGAGATTTTACTAGTCAAATAAATTTAGGCTTAATTAACGTAACATCTCTTCTGGGTTTAAACTTTCAAACTAAAAGGCACACAACATTTATTTCAAAAATAGACTTATTCCCATTTTTACACACACACACAAGCACACACTCAGACACACAAGAAATTTGCAAAATCTTTTCCAAAATCAAAGTAGCTAAAACTTAGTTTGAACATAGTTCAGGTACAATTATATCTGAAGTATAATACCCTTTTCCTTTCTGGAAATGAAATAAAGATTTTTCTGCTTGGGTCAGAGTGTTTCTTGGATGGTTTTATTTTACCATACAGGAGAGTGAGGGAGAAAAGAAATCAATTGAATTCAAATTTTCCAGGTTCAGAGTATTGAATTTTTTTTTTATTTTTAAGTAGTAAACTCCTCATAAACTGGAAGTTATTATTTTATTCATACTATCTTAGCTGAAATCTGCAAGGAATTTGTGATGTTTTATGCTCTCTCTAAAAAAAAATGGTGCGTCCTCAAGTTGTAATACAACTACAAATACAGTTAGTTTTCCTTCTTCCTTTTAACCTGTTCCACCCTGTTGACAATGACAATTTTATAAATGGCACATTAAATGATTTGGCACATAAATGAAAATATGTATTTCAAAAGCCCTATTTGATAGTGCACTTTTAATAAAATAGTCCAATAAAAAAAAATGTAGGGATCTAACCTTTTGACCTGGCCATAATCGGAAAAGACTCATGATTTCATAAACTTGTCCATTCTCCCCTATTTTTGTCATGTGACTCTTTAAAGGTCAGCATTTCAGTAGCTTCTCTGAGTGGCCACTTAGTACTCTATTCTAAATTTAATAGGAAATAACAAAACATGAATTTTGCTGACTAAGTGCTATACACTTAACAGTTAAATAAAAAATATATAGAAAACACAGAAAATTTTGGAAATGTAATAGCATTGGCTTTTTAAAAATTTTATTTATTTACTTTTTAGATAGAGAAAACAAGCAGGGGCAGGGGCAGAGGCAGAGAAATTTTGTTTTTCTTTTTCTGTTAAAATTTTTTAAAATATAATTTATTATCAAATTGGCTAATATACAGTGTGTGACGTGTGCTCTTGTTTTTTTTTGGGGGGGGTAGATTTGTGTGGCTCATTGCTTACACAGAATGCCCAGTGCTCATCCCAACAAGTGCCCTCTTCAATGCCCATCACCCATTTTTCCCTCTCCCCCCACTCCCCTAGAAACCCTTAGGTTGTTCTCTGTATTTAAGGGTCTCTTATGGTTTGCCTCCTTCTCTCTCTGTTTGTAACTATTTTTCCCCTTCCCTTCCCCCATGGTCTTCTGTTAGGTTTCTCAAGATCCATATATGAGTGAAAACATATGATATCTGTCTTTCTCTGATTTACTTATTTCATTTAGCATAACACCCTCCAGTTCCATCCATGTTGCTGCAAATGGCCAGATTTCATTCTTTCTCATTGCTATGTAGTATTCCATTGTATATATAAACCACATCTTCTTTATCCATTCATCAGTTGATGAACATTTAGACTCTTTCCATAATTTGGCTCTCGTTGAAAGTGCTGTTATAAACATTGGGGTACAAGTGCCCCTATGCATCAGCACTCCTGTACCCCTTGGGTAAATTCTTAGCAGTGCTGCTGCTGGGTCATAGGGCAGTTCTATTTTTAATTTTTTGAGGAGCCTCCACACTGTTTTCCAGAGCGGCTGCACCAGTTTGCATTCCCATCAACAGTGCAAGAGGGTTCCCATTGGGAGAGAGAGAATCTCAAGCAGGTTCCACCTTCAGTGCAGAGCCCCACACAGGGCTCAATCCCACGACCATGGTATATTGACCGGAGCTGAAATCAAGAGTCTGTTGTTCAACCAACGGAACCATCCAGGTGTTTTGCCTTGGCTTTTGTAGGCACAATGTTGTAATTCTTTGGGATTACTGACCTAATCAAAACCATAACTATCTTAGAGAAGGAATTTCACTAATGTACAGAAGCTAAAGATAATTTCAAGTTACAAGAAAGAGTATACCTGGGCCTCAAGAAGAACTGAGACAAGGCTTCAGCCTCACTAGCGTTCTCCCTCCATTTGTCACACTTGGTATTCTCGTCACAGTGTCCTCCACCTGTCTCATTGAAGTCAAGTTGTCTCAACAAGAGGGAAGTGAAATTGCAAACAGGTCTACATTGCTCTTGCCTCTGAAGAATGACTTATTAACCATTCCAGTTGGTAAGAAATAAAATTGTGGTGAGGCACTGAATGTCTCCAGAGTGTACCTCTAGACTACAATAGGATAAGGGTAAACAAGAATGATTTCCCTTGCTTGGATTAGAAGTCTATTCATCCATAAAAGAATTGTGGTCAATGGCGGTTTTTACAATAATGTGATTGTAGCAGGACAAGGGCCTTCAGAATGAATAATAGATGTATGACACCCAGATTGTTGCCCTTAAGTATTGAAGATCATTCAACATCTCTCAAAATGAAGTTAAAAGCAAAAACAAAAACAAAAACAAAAAAACATCTAGAAGCAGTTAGGAGTTCAAATAGCAACTAGCGATTCTCTATGTGTAGCCCCTGCATGACTGAATGATCTTAGGCAAATCACATTTCCCTCTGTCGCCTTTGTTCTTTTTGTGTGTAAAGTAGGAAATAATGCCATTATAAACCTATCAGTAGAAATAGTGAAGGTGCATTAAAAAACACACTCACAGACTCCAAACCCACAAAGCTTAGTTCTCACACATTAAGGAGCAATCAGGGACTGTCATGAAGTGTGCTCTGCTTAATTTAGGTACTTACAGACTCAAATTGATACAATTATGTCAAATGCTTGTCACTATGCCAAAAGGAAAGGGAAATCTGAAAAGTCTTGATCTAGCAATTAAATGATGTCTTCTGGTTTTGACGCCTGACATTTTTCTGCTCACAACTTATTAGGAAGAACTTGTCACTTGGTTTCACTCAACTACAACTGGGCCCAGAAGTATAATGCCACCTATTAACAGATTTGGGACTATTGATTTGTGAACAAAATCCTTTTTTCAACACTCCACCTTCTGGTCACCAAATATTTGGTTCATCTTTCACTGTATACACAAAAGGCACTTATCTCCTTCCAAGAGAGCTATCATTGAATTGCCATCTGCTCCTGGCATCCAGTTTTACATTCAAGATCTATATATTGATTGTTGATATCTATATCAAGATATTATTTATATCAGACCCTTTAATAAAAATCCCAAGTTGGGGACTCCTAGGTGGCTTAGTTGGTTAAGAACTCGACTCTTGATTCTGACTCAGGTCATGATCTCACAGTCATGATTTTAAGCCCTTGTCAGGCTCTGTGTTGATAATGCAAAGTCTGTTTGGGATTCTTTCTCTCTCCCTCTCTCTCTCTAACTCTCCTCCATTCTCTCTTTATCTCTCAGAATAGATAAACTTTAAAAATCTTTTAAAAACACCAAAAAAAAACCAACCAAAAACCCTATGTGTTTATTCTTGATACAGACATTTATGAACTGAATAGACTAATTATACAGTACATCCAGGGAACTGGATAATTTCAGCAAACACCTGCATTCAGAAAAAGGAAAAATTGCATGTTTGCATGTCAATTTTGAAATCTACCTGCACAGTTACTGTGAGGGGATGTTCAGTCAATTGTACCCTGTGCTTCTAAGCTCCATTCTCCTGAATAATTATCTCTTCTCCTTTTTTCTAGTAAGTTTCAGGTGAAAGGAGAAATAGAAAATATACCCTCCTTGGGAAACCTAAGAGCTTTTCCCTAATCTGCTTTTCACCCTTAGAAGACTGGAGATCTTGAACAATCAGAGTTCTGGTATTTCTGGCATAGTCTGGTCTTGAACAGTCACAGATATTTCTTTAAGTCATGATTTTATTGATAGTGCAAGTCTTTTCCAAACATAGCAGAATTTCCATCAATTCAATTCAGTCAGCAACATGTGCCACAAGCCTCACCCACATTTCTTTTCTATACATATCTCTTTGATTTGTGACATATCTTTGCTTTTTTGAATCTATGTGCTCTCCTTTTTTAATAGATAGTATCATAACTATATCAAGTTTCTTTGGAGAAACATATTTGTACTCTATTTTTCCTGAGTCACTATGTCCCAAAGAGAGAATTTATTGGGAGTCAAACATGAATTGAGTCTTTGATCTGACACTCCAAAATCAAGTCAGAGCTTTTAAGAAGGAATGTGACAGCTGTGCCCTGACTTGATTCTTGCTGCAGGAGTGAGTCTAATCAGAATTTATTGCTCAAAGTTCTTCTCAATTTGATTTTTTTTTTTCCTGGCTGCAGATGAGAAGCAATTACTCCTTCCAAACTTGCAAGTCTCCAAATTTTTGTACTCTTTTATTCTGTTTTTTATTGTTTTATCCTTATTTATTATAAGACAGTCCCTGTGGTAATTTGACAAATGCAGTCAACATTAACTGACACAATCAACCAACTTTTTGTGTAACTTCTTTTCCCGCACCTGTAAGCTCACTTGGTAGCAGAAAGTCAGTCATTCTCAGTATACCCCTCTCACTATTCAGGTCAACTACAGGCACCATATGTTCCGCTTTGGATCTGTTCCACCATCTCAGGTCTACTGCTCACAATGGCAATGGATAAAAGTTTACATTGGTGGATTTTAGACAAACATGTGAATGCTTACACACACACACACACACACACACACACACAAACACACACACAGAGATAATGTCTAATAGAGGCTGTAAATATGCATAACAAAAGCCTATTTTGCACAACTTATCCCTCTTTATCACTTTAATCCTCTTCTCTAGAGGGAGAAAAGAATAGATGATTGATAGATGATAGAGCGAGAAGAGAGAGACATTAGAAGAGAGATAGATGATAGATAGATGATAGAGGGGTTGAGGGAGAGAGAAGAGACAATGGTATCAATGGTATAAAAAGCTAGGGGCTATGTTTTACACCTATTTAATATTTAATGTAAAAGCAATGACAATGTTGATAAAGATTTAATTATACAAGAGAAAATGAAGGTTACAGTTTTATTTCAAGATATAATTATTTCTACTTCTGGAATAAGAACAGACTAGAATATTTTGATAACGAAAGTTTTCTTTGTCTAGTGGTCTAGGAAATTTCTCCTTATAGAATTTCTTCTTTGATGAACATTTCTTCTGGCATTCAGTTTTACTCTGAAGGTCAATTATGCCTTGTGTGTTATTCACAGCCACATGAGCTGCTGGTGAAAATCTAATCATGTTTTATATTCTGTCAAAGTCTGTGGATATTTTAAAGTACTGCTCGATATTACAAAAAATAAAGGAAAATTTTGACCATCTTGCAATTTATCCAAGTCCTTTGTTTTTTCCTTTGATGACATTGCCAAGTAATATATTATTATTTAATAGAAATATTAGAAAATAATTAAAGGAAACTTGATACAAGTTTTAATTACCCTAAATTCCAAGAGAGAAAACCACTGATACAATTTTGATGCATCTTACCAACATGATGTCTATTAGTATCATTATTGAAGAAACAGGATCACACTTTAGCATTATTTTTTTTACTCAATTGTTAGTATACAATAAATACATTCCTCCATACTTCTTCTCAGTTCACCCTGGCTCCTCTATCTGCAATGACCTCTGTTCTGATTCCTACCCCTATAAGGAAATTTTCTGCACCAGTTGCCAATAAAATATCTTAGACTTCAAAATATCCTACTCCATTATTACTTAGAGTACAAGAACAATTCATATCTATAACTAAAAGTATACCTTTCGTTTTCTCTTGTATAATTAAAATCTTACTAGCATTCAAGTGGAGGTACTTGGTGAGCATTCTGTGTAGGTAGGTAGAGCTGTTAGTGAATAACTTGACATAAACATGTCTTTGTATTTACTTTGATATTTCTGAAACTGTGTACAAAGTAACAAACATTACCTTCACATCTTTAGACCAAAGAGTCGCAAATATTTCCACCCTACACTGTAATAACCAAACTTGTTCCAAATAAAAATGCGATTCATGTAGAAGATTGTATCACTAGCCATAATTATTTTATACATGGAGATTAATATTTAACTGTAATTCAATTAATTAATAAAAATCACATTTCCTTTGAAATCTCTATCAGATCATGCATTATTTTTAACACGTAACCTATCTAAAGTAAGATTTTTCATATACATTGACATGGAACAGGAGGTAACGGTTAGGACATTCTCTATTTCCAGCCATATTTCACAAGTAAAATTTTCTTTTCCTAAAATTGGGTGTTAAAAAATAAATGGATCAGATTTCAGGAGACTTGTGTAATTCTTCTATAGTGAAGAAACTTTATGACTTTAAGTTAGTATTTCCATTCTCTCTGAGTATTAACACCGTCACCATATGTGTAAAAATGGAAGACAGACAATGTTTTTTTTAAATGTCTATTCCAACTCTACAAGCATTGCATAACGTCCATGATCTGCCAGAATGGGTACATAGCAATTCCTTTTTCAAGAAAATACTTTGAGGACAAACTGTAGCTTTAAATTTGTCAAAAGATTTTACCAGAATAGAGACTGATAGGTAGATACCTCTTAATCTGTGTTTGTGTACTCATTTGGTGAGGATTGGTTATTGATCTAGTGATCTATTCCTTGGTTTAATGGTCTAATAAAATAATTTTATGATAATTAATTTCTTATGCTTTGTGGAAACATTTCAGAGAGATAGATCATCATAAGATTAATCTAGGTATTATGTATAACTCACAGACATTTTGAAGGATATTAGTACAAATTAGTGTCCATTTTCAGATGATAATTTACATTTAATTAATCATTTTTCATGTATAATTCAGTGTCAAGAATTTACTAATTTAAGGTTTTCTATTTTTAATCACTGCATTATGTTTTAAAAAGGTACAGAGAATACATAATTTTTGTCTCTTCACTTAGTATTTCTTTTATAAAGTCACATAAAATTAATAAATTCTATCAAGAAAGAAACTACTATCTTGTGTTTCTTTAAATGCCTATAGTCTGGTTTCCCTTGCAAAAACAAAATACCAGCATACTGGGATGAGAACAATCAGATACTTAGGTTTTAGGGCATATCCTGTGTGGTGGATCTGAGATAAGATAATTTAAGGAGAAATCAAATTAAAATCAATTTATTTAAAGGATTTGTTTGAGTCAAAAAAAATCAAAATAAGAGGCCGTTGAAGGCTACCGTATAACTATGCTCCTAAATATCAAGAACAACAGACAGTTAGAGGCATCCAGAGAATTTCTCTGAGACAGGAGTATGAACATAAACTTCTGTGGTGCTGGTCTTGTGGCATCCTACATGTATACAAATGAGGAATTTATTTCTTTATTTCTTTTAATTTTTTTAAATGCTTATTTATTTTTGAGAGAGAGATAGACAGAGTTGAGCAAGGGAGGAGTAGAAGGATGAAGACACAGAATCCGAAGCAGGCTCCAGGCTCTGAGCTGTCAGCACAGAGCCCGATGCAGGGCTCAAATCCACGAACTGTGAGATCATGACCTAAGCTAAAGTCAGATGCTTAACCAACTGAGCCACCCAGTCACTCCAAGGAATTTATTTTTACTTAAATTTTTTTTAATGTTTATTTATTTTTGAGAGAGAGAGAGAGAGAGAACACAAGTGGGGAGGGGCAGAGAGAGAGAGAGGGAGGCACAGAATCTGAAGCAGGCTCCAGTCTCCTGAGCACAGAGCCCAAGGCAGAGATCAAACCCATAAACCCTGAGATCATGACCTGAGCCGAAGTTGAATGCTTAACCAGGCGCCCCACAAAGGAAGAATTTAAAAGCAGTAAACTGGGCTCTTGATTTATCAACTGATTGTTGGTGCTTATAACTAATTTTCCTCTCATGAATAAATCTACAGTGAGATTAGCTAGCACCAGTTTCTTAACCTATATTACCTCACTTTTTCTAGTGCTTGTATATACAAAAAACAATTATGGGAATTCAATCATTTTCTCTTCAAAACACATAGAGTGACTTCTGTGTGACTGAAACAGATATCAGATTGTAGATGGTGGAGGCAGAGTTGAAAACCCAAATGGAAGCTCCGTACAACCTCAGTACAACCAATGGGGGAAATCAGGGAACTAAAATGGAGCCTCAGCTTTGGTCCAATGATCTTACTGGACCACATTACCATATAAGAGGTCAACAGGCTTTTTCCATAGAATTTTTTAGAGAGATGACCACGTCTATGCAACTTTAATTTTTGAGGATCTCACATAATCATTATTTTGAGTCAGGATATTACATTTAAGATAGTCCCCAACTTCCAGTGGTTTGACTTAAAATTTTTCATCTTTGCGATGGTGTGAAAGTGATATAGATTCAATAGAAACCATATGTTGAATTTTGAATTTTGAACTTTTCCTGGGCTAGCAACAAGCTGCGTGCGGTATGCTACTTGTCTGTGATGCCGGGTGGGGCGCTGAACCGCCATTCCCAGTCAGCCTGGAGATCACAAGGGGGAAAAACTGATAGGCTAACAACCACTCTGTAGCCATATAGGCATTTTGTGCTTGACTGTCAATACGGCATTAAATAAAGTGCATGAGCTAATGAAAATTTCATTGTGAAATTGGCTTTGTGTTAGATGATTCTACCCAACTGTAGGCTAATGGAAGTGTGCCGTATGTTTGAGGTAGGCTGGGCTAAGCTGTGATACGCGGTAGGTTAGGTATATTAAATGCACTTTCAACTTTTAATATTTTCAACGTATGATGGCTTTACCAGGACATTGCCCCATTGTAAGTCAAGGAAGATCTGTAGTTCCAAATTTAAAGTAATACTGCCCAATTCTTCATAGTAAAAACTGATCTACTTGACTATCTCTTACTATAATATCGGTTCTCAATAAATTAGTATTTCTTCTGCATTTAGGTATTTCTTTCTGATATGCTCCCAGATGTCATTTATCACCCATAACTATGTTGGTCCACCAGAGTTTCTTTAGGAGAGTAGCAAACAGTTGAAAGTGAGAGCAGCTTCAAGCATGGATGCCTTTCATTAATCTACACTGTCCCCTTTGGCCTCGGTGGCAGTAGCATTTCTGCTTTCTCTATTACCATCATCTGTTTACCCTCTGGAAGTCTCATCAGGTCCTCACGATTCCTGCTCCTCTCTTATTATTTCTTTTTCTCCATTTAAAAATGCTAGAGCACAGGTTGATTGAGAAGAGAATATTTTTTTTAATGTGGCCAATAAAAGTTTTTAGTAAACAGAAGATTGATGAGCATTCAAAACTCCAGATATTTTAAGACATTTGTTTAGTTACCCAATACCTACATTTTACAGGATCATCCAAATAAGGGTGAGCATCCAGAGTTGTTTGTGGAATATTGTTCGAACCAAGACAAAGTATATGGGCTATTTCCCCCAATACATACTCATTCCACATACAAATCCTTTGCTACTTTGTTGTTTTTTACTATGGGCTTATTAAATGTTAGTAGGGAAAATATATTCCTTGTAAAATATTTAAAAGATACGATAGGAAATGAAGTAAAAATCTCTCTTCCACTTTTTTTGTTCTGGCCTTGCTAATTATCTCTTTTAGATGCAATCATTTTGACATGGTTTTTGTCTGGTTTTTCAATCTGTGCAGCTATAATCATCTTCATGTATATTTATTTTATATAAGCGATATCATTTTCTATGTACTGGTCTAAATTTATCTTTTTTTTATTTTTTAACTTAGTGTTTGCCTTGCTCTTTGGAGTATGTTCTTTTAAGAAATCCCTGTATTTTTATTCAAGGAGTTACTTTGTAACTATGTTTTTACATAATTTTTTTAATCATTTATTTTTCCAATATCTACTGATTTTGACTGTGAACAATGAAGAAACTGATTTTTGCTCTTCTCTACTTTTCTTCCCCAGGTGTTCATTGGTTTTATTATTTTGTTATTGATCAGCTTTATAACCTTATATTACTTACGCTGTCTTACCTAATCTATTAATTTTAAATATTTTGATTCTGTCCACAAAAAAGAAAACTACTGTTATACCCACCTTTTCCCTATTCTTTTCAAATTTCTGTATAGTACGCCATTTCCACACCTCCATACTTCCTACATCACATTCTTGTCCGTATTTATAATGCGCACATGAGTTTTAGTTTAAGCCATACAAATAAAATGGGCATGTTGCTCCATAATAGTTCTCTTACCAAGTTTCTCCATTAATCTCTTAGCAAAAACTTGTCCTCTGGTAGTTTCTTTGAGAAGGGCTGATCTAAACCTTGAGTTGATTTTTCACATTAAAAGTGGCTTCCAGGTTCAAAACTGATCTGAGTGTCAGCTTGCCTGGATATAGAGCTTTGGAGTCATGCTTGGTTTTTATTAAAAAAAATTATATGCAGTATTCCACTGTTATGAAGGAGGTATGGGAAGACAGACTGATTTTTTGTCTTTAAGAGTTACTTGATATTTTTGTCTAGATAACCAATGGGAATTCTTTCTTTGCCTTTAAGTTTTATCCATCTTTAGTGGAATATCTATTTGACATATATTTTATTATCTTGTGTCAATGTTTCATGGAACATCTTGTTCTCTTTAAATCTGTAGATTCAAATTTCCCTTATATCTGTCAATTTTTCTTAAATTTTATCTACCTTTTTTTTTCTTTTTATATTGCTCTTCTTCTTCAAAGAAATCAGTTATATATTTGTTGTCTCTCTTTGTCTTTCACAGGTATTACTTTTCCTTGGAATTTTTTCCAGTAAACTTTATATTTGGAATAATTTTAGATTACACAAATGCTGCATGATGGCCAGTGTGGCCAGAGGTCAATTCAATGCCATTTTAAATATGTGACCTAGAGGAGCACCTGGGTGGCTCAGTCGGTTAAGCGTCCGACTTCGGCTCAGGTCATGATCTCGCGGTCTGTGAGTTCGAGCCCCCTGTCGGGCTCTGTGCTGACAGCTCAGAGCCTGGAGCCTGTTTCAGATTCTGGGTCTCCCTCTGTCTCTGACCCTCCCCCGTTCATGCTCTATCTCTCTCTGTCTGAAAAATAAATAAATATTGAAAAAAAATTTAAGAAAAATAAAAAAAATATGTGAACTAGATATTTCACATTAAATATTGGTGTAGTTACTAAAAGAATATGTGAATGAAACTGGACAAGGAAAATTATTGACCATTTTCATGAAAATATAAATTGTAAATATACAACAACCTGTTTTATGCAGGATTTGGAAAAAGTGAATGTAACTAGTTCTCCATTTTGTCTTTATGGACTAAGGGCGATTAAATCTGAGTGAAATTGTGTGCAGCATTTTTCAGGATTGTCTGTTTTTGTTTTAGCAGAAACTGATATAATTATCACTTTGCCACTATCATCTCAATCTACTGCTTTGTGTCACTGACCAACAAATTACAATACTTTGCCATTGTGGGGATTTCCTAATCAAAGACCCATTGTAGGAAGTTATGAAATAGTGAGATGAAGCTAACAATGAAAATGTAAAGGATAACTGGATTTTCCCCATGCCAAAGGCAAAGTAGTAAACAAAATAACTACAGAAATAGCAAGATATATGTAGTAGGCTGATAATGACCCTCAAACATATCATGTCCTAATCTCTGGAACATGTGAATGTCACCTTATTTGAAAAAGGATCTTTGTATATGTGATTAAATTCAGGATCTAAAAAAGACAGATTATCCCGGATTATATGATGGGCTCAAAATATCATTACATGAATCCTTACAGGTAGGAGGCCGAGGAGATTTGATATACAAATACATCTATGCCAACATATACACAAACACACATGTGCATGTGCACACGCACACACACACACACACACACAAACAGAAGATATGATGTGAAGACAGAGGCGGAGATTAGGCCCATTAGCCACTAGAGGCTGGGAGAAACAAGGAATACATTCTCTCCTAGAGCTGGTGCAGCCTTGCCAATACCTTGATTTTGGCCCAACGATCTGGATTTGAATTTCTGGCCTATAGAATTGTGAGAGAAAAAACTTCTCTGTTGTTATAAGTCACTTTTTGTTACAGTAGTCAAAGAAAAGTAGTACAAAGCACATTGCTTATTAAAAAGATAATCTTGGCAGTTTTCATGCACATTCTAGAACAGAACAGGAAGGTTTAAGTAAAATACAAGTTTCTCTCTTCTGTCTAAGATGATTAACAATGTGGTGTGTGTGTGTGTGTGTGTGTGTGTGTGCGCATGCGTGTGCATGCATTGTGCTTTTAATCATTGGACATGCATAAATCTTCCACTCATTTTGGAGATATATAACTTGCTGCATGCAACCACAACTGAATATGTGTGTGTATACACATAATTTTTATATAGATTTTGTGTTCCCGTGGAAAAATGTTTTGGTGTTTTCATTAAGATTTGTCTTGTTGGCAGGAGAGCAATGTGATCTGAGTTGAAAGCCACATACTAGTTGTGTGAACTTGGGACCCTGTCATATCTATGGAGCCTATCTCTTCAGGAGCAGTGTGGGGATAGCACGATCTAACTCATGGGTTATTGTCAGGCCACATGAGATAGCACAATTAAAATGCATACCACAGTGTGGCACAGTGTTTGAAACATAGTAGGGACTCAATAAATAATATGGAGTTATATTCTTTCTTCTCTCAAGCAAACGATATATTCCTTAGAGAATTACTCTGGCAGCAGACCAGAATTGTGAAGTAGATTGCTTCAGTTCCATTTTCCTTATAAATGGTTAAGTTTGGATATTTTGGAGGTGGAATCTAATTTATCATTACTGTGGAGATGTCATGTAATACTGTTTAGAAAACTGGCTTTTGTGAGTGCAAGGATGTTACAGTTTCCAATAAAATTACAAAATATTTACTGCATCCAGACCAGAGACTGCGTCTGATTTCAATAGCAGGTAAATAAAGACCTGTTCTCACAGCCTTAAATCACTGTCATCTCTACACAGTCTTGTTATTCATTGCCAGACTAAAAACCCAAAGCCGCCCAGTTCTACTGAATGTGAATTCTCTTCTTACTGAATTTTACAATCTGACGCAAGTAACAGTGGCTCAAAAGGAACAGTCATGGAATTATTAAAACTCAAGTAAAATTCATTTTAATAATGTATTTTAAAAGCTCTGAAGTTGAAGTATTAATCAAATTTCTAAAATTCAATTAATCATACCATAAATGTTTTTAAGGCAATCTTTCCCTAGGGGGTGAAATCAAATTAATCATAGGAAAGTTTGCTGACAAATGTTTGTTAAATGCATAATGTAAAGACATGATGAGGATTCTATTCTCTACTCTAAATGATGTGACTGCCAATTGTAAGGCTGTAAAAAGCAACAGTGCCTCCAGTGAGCTCAGAGCTAATCCTGCCTGTTTTGTATCCAGCTCCTGATCTAAGGCTCAGGCTATTTGTCACAGAGGAGAAGTTGTGGACCAACTACACAAGCCATCATTAAAAGTTACAATTCCATGTATATGTGGCATATAGGCCACATCAAAACCCAGTGACTGAGTGGATCAGAACAGTAAACAGATAGCTATTTTATAAATACAATCATGTAATACTGCTCCCAGAATTGTGGGTACACCATGATCAATTCCATCATTCAGTAGTTCCTATAAGTGTGTCATTTACGTCATATACCGGGATACTACAAATAGATCACTGAATTACTTTATACCATCTCAACTGCAACTTGAACAGTACTGTCAATATATTAAGATCTAACTCAGTTATCTCTCATTGTTGTCCATTTTTTAATAGAAAATGAAAAAAAAAGAACTTCTATAATTCAATACCAACGATGGTTTCTATTTTCTTGTTGTGTCCCTAACTGATGCTATAAGAGGCACCAGGTTTGGTCACAGGGACCATACCCTTAAATGAGGACCCTTGGAATGGTTGGGATGATGAAAACATTTATTGGAAACTGAAAATCTGGGGCATGGAGTGATATCAAAATTACTTAAATTAACACTTGTTATTCCTCTGAATAAAACTGTTTTACACCAAGCTTTAGAATATCAAGTGACTGTAGTAATTGACCATTATCATATTAATGATGACATTAAGAACTAGGAGTGGAAGGCCACCTTGGGATTATCCTCAACAGTTTACACAAAGAAAATGAAGAGCTCAGGGCCATAAACTCTTTGATCAATCCCAATCAGATGATCAGAGAGGTACTACTATGGTCTTAAAAATAATCACTTATATCTTAAAATGGCTGAGCAGATAGCAATGAAAATTATATCCCAAATTTAATTGTGCTGAATACAAATTAATCATGCAAGTTGAATTCCCACCTTCCTATCATTTATCTAAAAATGAGGAGTGGGATTGTGATTGTGGAATATGAAAATTTTCATGTCCTTGATAAAAGTTGAAATCCTTGAATATGCAACTTGCTTTGAGACTTTCTTCCCAATGGAAATAGCACCTCTATCTGTGGGTGAGGAGACAAACTTTCCTTGCTTGATAACATTACTCAGGGCAGTTGTCTTATAAGAGGATGCCATTTCTCCCAAGACCCAACCTCACTATATCTTTTTTTTTGAGTTCTACAATTACAATCCCATTTTAGCATTAGATAGCAAAACCAGACCCACATGAATAATTTTTACATGAAAATATTCGTAAGATTTGCTAATTTATAGAAGTATATAACCGATACAATTTATTTGGGAATAGATCCGAGGAAGTTAACTCAAGGAAGCCTCATATATCCAAAGATGGAGATAATGAATTGATATGGAGACACATTTTAATGGAATGTGTCAGTTCGGGCAGCTGTAGTGGCTATACTGTTTATTTGGTGGTTGACTGAAAGCCATCCTTGCCAATGTCAAATAATCAATGAGGCTGAGACGTGTCGCAGGTTGGGTTTTCTTGGAAACAGAAGCTGAGATGGAGTTTGAGGTGCAATATGTTTCTTAAGGTTCAATCCCTGTGAAACGAAGGAGGAAATTGATTGTATAGAGGATAGGACTAAAATACAAATACAAAGAAAGATACAAATACTGTCCTGACAAATTCTCAGTCAAGTCAGTGGTGGGAAGTTTAGAAGAATTCCATCCCGAGCTTTCCTGCAGGGACCCATAATAGTTGAAACTCTCTCTACTTAGATAGAGAATGTGAGCTGCCTCAGGAAGGATGCGGCCTTGGGAGAAACCACTTCCTGCAACCAAGGTAGATGCTGAAGGAGCTGGCAGCAGCGGGCTGTCTTCTGACCTCTCTTTAAATGGCAATAGTTCCTTCCCTGAAGGGAAAGGTGAGTGGCCCAGAAGGGGAATCAGGGTGTCACCATCTATCTGTCTACCACAAGATGGCGGAATGTCCCTGGCTTGAATCTCTGGGAAGAAATGCAATGTCTTAGGGAGATAGGAAGGTTGAAATGGATTCTTCATGCATGTTATGAACATCACCCCATATTCCGTGAGAGCCTAAAAAGCTCTGGTCTCATTAAGTCTTCAAACTGTGGTGCATTTAGAGCCCTCTCCCTAAAGCGTTCTATTCAGAGGATGTTCCCACTTTATCACTTTTTAAAATCTTGAGCTGAACTTGAGCCAAAGCAACATTCTGTATTGTCTCCCTGAAAGTAACCAGAGTATTCACCTTTGTCTAAATACATCAGGCCTTTAGACTCCCATACTCTTGTCCGTGATGTTGTTTTACTGAGATACCATCCCTTCCCCTTTGTTTGGAAAATGAGTTCATATTCATTTCCTAAGTTGTACTTTAAACATTATATTTCTTTAAAACGTCTTGGACCCCTGCTGACAAAATAGGCTGGTGTATCCCATTGCCTGTAAGTACCACGACATTATATTACTACATTTTCTTTGCACACTGATTTTCCATGTGACTTTAACATCCTTGAGAACCTGAGTCGAATTTCGATATCTTCTTATATTCAGTTCTTGCCTTATGCTATATCTCCTCATGAAGATTTGCTGGGGGAAAAAGTAGATTTTATGGCAAATCGTGAAGTGATGGTGCAATTGACTGGGATTAAGAGGCTGTGAAGACGAGGTTTGTGAAGAATATGGGAAAATAATAACAGGCTGAATGTAAGACCAACTAAGTTTGGAGTCTCCGAGACAGAGCCTGACATAGATAAATAAATATGTGTTAGCGAGGTAATAAGTGACAGGATACATGAACGAATGAATGAATGTGAAATGCTTCAGTGGAAGATGTTTTTAGCCAGTCAAGGCCACAGATTAAATGAGATTGTTTAGCAAGGTAAACATAGTTTTCTGTGGCTGCCTTATCTTTGGTTGCAGAGTATGGGATACTATAGTGCAGCCTCTCCAAATGTCTCAGAATCACCCCATGAGTAAAAAGCCTCGCAATTATATCTTAATCAGTATTATTAAGGTATAATTGGTAGTCAATGAATTGCCCATATATAAGCCATGTTAAAAGTGCGCACTTTGACGTATGCATACACAATAGATATAAATACTACAATTATGAGAATATACCCATCACCTCCACAAGCTTGCTCATGCCTCTGCTAATCTCTCTCTCACATTTCTGCCAACCCCATTATCTCCAGCAAACCACTGATGCATTTTATATCTCTATATATTAGTATTAATTTTCTTGAGATTTATATATAATTAATTAACAGTATATATTCTTTTTTTTGTCTGGCTTATTTCACATAGTAGCGTTAGTTTGAAATTCATCCATCTTTTTGCATGTGCCAAGGGATCTTTTGTTTATTGTTGTTGTTAATAGTATTTTATTTTATGGGTATACACTGTTTACCCATTCATAGACAGTTGATTATCATTTGAGTAATTTGCATATCATGGTATCATTTGGATAAGCATTATTTTTATTTATTTATTTATTTATTTATTTATTTATTTATAGACAGAGATAGCATGAGTGGGGAGGGGCAGAGAGAGAGGGAGAGACAGAATCTCAAACGGGCTTCACACTGCCAGTGTGGAGCCTGTTGAGGGGCTCAAATTCATGAAACTGAGATCATGACCTGAGCTGAAACCAATAGATGCTTAACCAACTGAGCCATGTAGGTGCCCTTGGATAGCCATCATTCTGATATCCATTGGATGATCAATGGATACATTGGTTATTTATTATCTTGACATACACATTTGATCTGTTTCCAGTTTTTGGCTATCAGAAATAAGGCTGCAATTAACAATTGTGTGCCAGTCTTTAAATGGACATATATTTCTTTTCTCTTTTTGGAAAAACCTAGGAGTGGAATGGTTAGGTCAAATAATAGGTCTGTGTTTAAATTTTTAAGAAGCCGATAAATATTTCCCAAAAGGTTATACAGTTTTACATTCATATCAGCAGTTTATGAGAGTCCCTGGATGCATTTTTTTTCCAAAACTCTTAGAATCAGCGCATGAGGAAAAAGCTACCAGATATTATTTATTCAGTATTATGGAAGTTTTTCTTCCATGTTATCTTTTTCACATTCCAGTCCAAAGCCATTCATAGTTTAATTTCTTTTAAAATTTTGAGCGTGTTGTAATTCCTGATTCACTTTTCTTAGTGTTTTCTTCTCTGTTTAGGATCTATTCTTTCTGTCTTCTAAGTTGTTGTGTAAAGGGGTTCTTCATAAATCTTTTCTCTTTCCAAGGCGTAGAAACCACTGAACGTGAGCTTCACAGAGAACTGGCACTGAATTCTGTCAGTCAGTCAAGAAATAGTATTGTACAGAATATTTAATTTCTAAACCTCTTATTACATATGGGATTTTCCTTCTTTGTGACTCCTTAGAGTAGCTAAGGATGTCTGTTTCTGTTAAGGCTTCTTGTGCAACTTTCTTCATAGGATCTCATAATTTTTCTCCTTTACTTAGGTCAACAAAATTTCCTTTGTGACAATCATAACCAGTAACCAATAGATTTTAATTAAGAGTAACTGCTGATAGCTACCAACCAAAAACAAAAACAAAAAGGAGGAATTTTTAGAACTTCATTTATATCCCCCCTTCCATTTTTGCCAAAGTTCTGATACTTTTTACCCTTTTGGCCAATAATCAGCATTGCCATGAACATTGATATTTTCTCTCTAAGCTTAGTGCAATGTGATCTTTAATGAGAAAATTTTCCACCATCCTATTCCTTCATACCAATAAGCTAGCTATGATTATGTCTCCTCTTTAACTCTCTGTGTTGGGAGTACACTTTTATATTATATAATCTTTAGTATTATTGGACCCGTGTCTTCATAACTTTGTTTTCCATTATTATGAGGTGTCTCATAATGGCAGCTGCCTTATTGGACTTCTTTACTTCATGTGAGATACTCAGTTCACATGTAATCTTGTCAGATGCTGCATGTGTGATTTCTGCTTTGCTGATTCCAGAACTTATAAGAGCAAAGCATCTAACAAGCAATATTTTAAAATTTATAGATTGATAAATCAAAAGTGACTTTTCAGAACCATTAAGCAATATCTTCATCGATTCTGGACTAACGCGCATTCATCCTGAAATGATCTCTTTAAAATGATTTCTTGAGGGAACCTGAACATGACAATATTTTTCTTTTTTTATTTGTGAGCCAAAAATATTTATGACTATATGACAGTCGTATTTTTGGTTACCATTTAGGTATTTCACGTATGCATTTCATCTCGGAGAAAAGTAATAAGTTGAAACATCAAAATTATATTTTACTTCATAATTATTGAGACATATTACATACCTTATCTTGTTTGATCCATACAGCCATACGAGGAGGATAGTGCAGGTTACAAGAGCTACCAACACTTACAACCATTCAGGCTACAATTTCGTCAAAAGCTGCCAGAGACACATATATCCATTACTTATGAAAATCAATAGTGAAGCTATAAAAATAAGGACATGTTAGTGAACAATAAAAGTACTAAGTAGTGGCCTGGAAATTAAGTCTTCTTGTCTGCCCTCACAATACACATCTTCTTGTGAAAGCCCAAAGCTGTCTTAGAAAGAGCAGAACTTTCGAATGTACAAAGTGAGTGTAATACCAGAGCATTCAGAAGTGAGGAAATGGATTTGAATGGCAGTACTAATTCTGTTCTTAGCTGTGGGTCATCTCCTTCAAAGAGAGGCAGTACATTGGCAAGGAACACAGAAATCATATTTTTCTCTAATATACTTTCTTCCTCCTCCAACACACTCTACCAGTAATAGATGTGTTTGCCCTAAAAATTCCTCTTTTGTGTTGTCTGTGCCCCCTAGAGAGTTAATTCTCATTGTTGTCTTCTACTAAGAATGACCTAATTAGATAATGGAAGTCCATTTAGGTTAACAGACCGTAGTGAAGACACACAGAGTGGGATGGGGCTATGATACCTGTAACGAGTGCCCAGTGTCCAAGGAAAGAGACAGCTGTCTGGAGGTGGGAGCCCAAGAATGTCAAACTTCACTTTCCATGTTAAGAAATTTACAAAGGACTAACCTAATCTATCCAGCTCTGTATGTTCCCTGTTCTGTAACCCATAAGGCTAGCCCCAAGAACTCCATCAACTGGACCCTCTCGCTTTTCACTTCTGGTCAGGTTCAACCACTAGGGTACAACAGTAGCTAGTTTCAAGGGCAAAAATGAAACAGAGGTGAAGAAATTTCCCCCACTCCCTTCCTGCTGTAATTCTGCAATTGTATAAGGAGCTGCACTCTTCCAGGAACACCATTTCCACGAAGTGGACCCTTTACAAAAACTCCAGTGCTCATTGGGCTCCAGTAACATGATCTTTTCTCTACAACCTCAGCCAGAAGGTGGTAGTTTTCTGCCGCTGTTAGTCTTTGAGTACCTTGACATCTCTTACTGGTTCTCTTTTTGATTTCTTTAATCCTATTTATACCTCAGTAAAGAATCCCAACATTAAAATCTTGATTTCTCAATCTGACTACAAAACCTCAGTCTCCTGTTATTTGTTGCCAGCTTGATTTCTGCCAGATGCCTCCTCTCAGTTGTAGGAGGAGCAGGGCTGTCAGTGCAGAGTTGATGAATGCATAGGGATCTGTGTGAGAAGAATGTGAAGCAATTATCCCAGATTCCCTACTTTCTAGAAGGCTTGTGCGTTCCTTTGGACCACAACTTCTCTTACTCACTGTTACGTCAACTATTTCCACCCACTTTTCTCATTTTCATTCTTTCTTCCCATAATCTTTTATCCTTTATTATCGTCATGCATTGTTCATTTCTTCATAACTCCATTGCCATTGTCTCCAGTGAGTGTCTGATTTGTATACCATTCTCTGTTTAATAACATGTTGGGCTCTGCGCTGATAGCATGGAGCCTGCTTGGAATCCTCTGTCTCCCTCTGCCTCTGCCCCTCCCCTGCTCATGCTTCCTCTCTGTCTCTCAAAAATAAAATAAATAAAGATTAAAAAAATAGATTAACCTCATGAAGCTGTTCTGTTTCCTATATCATGACAGTCCTAAAAACAATTCTGCTAGCTTAACAGAGTTGTTTTGAGGACCAAATGAGGTAATGTAAGTGAGAGTGCTTTGAAAACTCTAGGGCAATATCTGAGCATAAGATAACATAATTTTATTGTTTATTAGGGGTCTAAAATGAACCCCTTTATCATCATTTGTGATATATTACACTTACAAACATTGGAAAATGGTACTTGGAAAGTTGTAATAACATTTCATGTATAATTATTTGAAGTGGAAATAGAGAAACATTTTTTCCTAGGAAGAGAGAAGAAATTATGAACAATTCCTTATATACTCTGATCCAACTAGAGGTACAATAAATAGAAAATAATAATCTAATGTGGATATTAACACTTAACCTCATCCCCCCCTATATTATATTATATTGAATTTCATGGGTGCCTGGGTGGATCAGTCGGTTGAGTGTCCGACTTCGGCTCATGTCATGATCTCCCACTCTGTGAGTTTGAGCCCTGCATCAGGCTCTGTGCTGATAGCTCAGGGCCTAGAGCCTGCTTGGGATTCTGTGTTTCCCTCTCTCTCTGCCCCTCCCTGCTCATGCTCTGTCTCTCTCTGTCAAAAATAAATAAACATTAAAAAAAATTTAGATTGCATTTCATGTTCGGTCAGCTTCAGATGGATATCTGTATATTTTTATATCTTTTTTTTTCTTTAATATTTTAGCCAGTCAGTGATAATGAAAGCATTTTTCAGCCTGCAAGCTGGGGAGGGGAAAAGAGAGAGGGAGGAGGAAAATCCCAAGAAGGCTCCACACTGTCAGCACAGAGCCCGATGTGGTCTTGAACTCATAAACCGTGAGATCATGAACTGAACTGAAACTGAGTCAGATGCTTAACCAACTGAGCCACCCAGGCACCCCTCAGTAACTTTCATAAAGAGAAAAAAAAAGGACTGAAGATATTTGCTAATATTTTCCAGTTTTAATTTTAATAAAATGTGTGCTTTGCCTTTATTTCTTTAGAAGAGGTCAAGTTAGTCTACAATGCATTTTTCTTTTTTTGTACTTCGGTCTCAGTGTGTGGACTATGAGACAATAAGAAAATTATATTTACTGCTTTTTGTTGAATGCACAACTCTGCCATGTGGAAATGTGTTCCCTTTGTATATATTCATATATATATACATATATATGTATATATGAATATATGTATATATGTATATATATAGTTGAATATATACATATATTCATATATATATTGAATATATACATATATTCATATATACATATATATACATATATACATATATATGTATATATGAATATATGTATATATGTATATATATATATATAGTTGAATAAAATATGACAACTATATATATACATATATATACATATATACATATATATGTATATATGAATATATGTATATATGTATATATATATAGTTGAATAAAATATGACAACTATATATATACATATATATACATATGTATATGAATATATGTGTATATATGTATATATATATAGTTGGATAAAATATGACAACTATATATATACACATATATAATATATATACATACATAGAGTATACTTATACATATACATATATATACATATGTATGTCATGTCAGACCTACAAAAACCCTCTTGATGGAAAGAAATGTCTTCCAAAACTCTCATTCTGTATATAGAACTTTCACTGATAATCAGATTGCACATCCAATTGACATTATAATTCCAATTTGCTTATCCATTTTTTAATTTTAAACAAGAAATAATTCTTTCTTTCTTTTCTGAGGTGGTATTAAATGGATTCCACCATGATGTCCTAGTCATCCTATTTCCCTGTTTTAACTTTCAATGATAATCAAGTTGAAAATATCTTTACCGCAGTGCATTTAAGAAAGAAGAAAGGTAACCTTCAATAAGGGTCCATTAAAATGTTCTAGCTCAGTATGTCACAGAAGATCAATTTGAAAGTTGTCTTGTTTAAATGAGAGCATCAATTTAAAAATTCCACTAATGTCTTTTGGAATCATTAGTAGTATGGCCATAATTATTGAAACAGAGAGAGAGAGAGAGAGAGGGAGGAAGAGAGAGGAAGAGAGAGAAACATAGTCTCTAGACAGATAAAAATATTGAGCAAAATTTCAGGCAGGCATTAGCAAAGCATAAAGATGCCACTTCATTGTACTTTTAGTGGTATCTTTTTCATATCAAAAGCATAGTTTCCCAACTCATAACAGAGCAAGTATTCTACTTAGTATTCATCATCTGAACGAAATTGTGATAATTAACTGTATCTGCTGAGATAGTTGCTAATGATATGTGCAGAGACCAGGCTGCTAATGTTCAAATATATCGAACTAAAGACAGATATTTCCAAAGTCCAATTGTGAGTTTTTTCTTCTTTAGAAAAATGTTGATAAGACCTATGATATAATAGGGACTACTAATTACTTGACAGAGGATTGTATCTCAGTGATGATTCATTGTTTTAAAAAATGGCAGTTTGTTCCTTAAAATTTTAACTCTATTTCTGAGAACAGCCACTCTATTTCTGAGCTTTTTATCTATAATGATGCAGCTATAAAGTTTCAAAAATATACAGTAAGGATGGCATACCATTATTATTTTACTTAAACTATCTTTCTGAACAAAATGTTATTGAGATATACAAAGTTATATTCATTAATTTGTGGCTAATGAATTAAAAAATAAAATTCAAGGTATATTTGAATGTTCCATGAAAAGAACTTGAGATAACGCTGAAATCAATTACTAAAAATAGTAATTCCTGAGGCGGGGGGGGGGGCACTGTGTGAAATAGAACAGTTATCCAGAAATGTTCCCATTCTTTGACAATCATCAAAAAACTTATATAATGCAGTTTTTAATAGACAATTTTTAGAGCAGTTCTAGGATCATGGCAATAGTGAGCAGAAGGTGCACGGATTTCTCATATACCTACCCTCTGTTAAGGTTCCCAATTCCAACCTGTGGGATGGAGTTTCCCGCCCACGAGAAACCAAGCAATTCTTGGGCACTGTTTGGACATCCAGGAATTTAACTCAATTCTGACACTTTCTTCACAGACATAGTATTAGATTCCACAGGTTAAGGGTTTGGTTCCATAAGACTGGCCCCGACCCCCCCATTGCCAGTTGCCAATAGCAAGCCCCAGGCTGGTACTCGTGCTTCTGACCAACCAGCTATAGATCGGAGGCTTCAGTGACCCCCTCCTGGGGTTTCAGACACCGGTTGCGAATCCAGGTTGGTACCTGTACTTCTGACCAACTGGCTATAAATCAGAGGTTGTCAGTACTTCCTCCTCAGGTTCAATTAATTTGCTACAGGAACTCACAGAACTGAGAAACATTTTAATTACTAGATCACCAGTTTTATGTAAAAGGATGTAACTCAGGGACAGCCAGATGAAAGAGATGCATAGGCAAGGTCTGTGGGAAAGGCGTCCTCCATGTGCTCTACTCACTGCTACCCTGCCCCCAACACCCATCTCCACATGTTCACCCACCCAGAAGTTCTCTGAACCCAGTCTTCTTAGGTTTTCACTGAGGCTGCACTGCATAGTGATGATTGACTGTCCTTGGCTTTTGGCTGATTCAACTTCTAGCCCCTTTCCCTTCTCTGGAGGTCCAGGGGCGGGACTGTAAGTTTCAACCCTCTAATTACATGGCTAGTCCTCCTGGCAACCAGCTCCTGCCCTTGCATGGGTTCCAAAAATCTCCTTTATTAATATAAGAAAAGACACCCTTATCTTTCCAACACTTGTGAAATTCCAAGGGCTTTGGGAACTGCGAGCCAGGAACTGTGGACAAAAACTAAATATACATAAGAAATATATTTTGGTCACCTGAATGACTAAATACATATTTCTTACAAATTATAATATCACATACTCCCTGCCTCAACACATGTATAGCCTCCCCATTATCAGCAACCTCCAGCAGAGAATACATTTGTTATAATTGATGAACCTACATTGGCATTATTATCCAAAGTCCACACCTTATATTAGGTTTCACTCTTGGTGTTGCACATTCTATTAGTTTAGACAAATTTATAGCCCCATGTATCCATAGTTATAGTAGCATACAGAGTATTTTCATCACCTTAAAAATCATCTGTGCTTTGTCTGTTCGTCCTATGCTCACCCTCAACCATGGCTAACACTGACTATTTTATTGTTTTCATAGTTTTGCCCTTTCCAGAATGTTGGACTCAAATACTATGTAACCTTTAAGTATTGGCATCTTTTACTTAACAATATGCATTTAAATTTCCTCCATGTTTTTCATTATTTATTAGCTTAGTGTTTTTTAAGCACTAATAATCTTTCATTGTCTGGAAGTACCACAGTTTATTTATCCATTCACCTATTGGAGGACATCTCAATTGTTTCAAAGTTTTTTCAACTAAGAGTAAAGCTGTTATAAACTTCTGTGGCCATAAGTTTTCAACTACTTTAGGTAAATACCAGGGAGTCCAATTGCTAGATCATATTGGTTAAAGTATTTTTAGTTTTGTAAGAAGCTGTCACTATCTTCCAAAGTAGTTGTACCATTTTTCATTTCCACCAACAATGATTGAGAGTTCCTATTGCCCCACATCCCTAGCACCATTTCTGAATTCTGACCATTTTAATAAGAGTGGAGTGGTATCTCATTATTGTTTTAATTTGAATTTCCCTGAGATCATATAAGGAAGACCATTTTTTTGTTTTTAAGTAGGTTCCATGTCCAGCATGTGGAACCCAATGCAAGGCTAGAACTGAAGACCCTGAGATCAAGACTTGAGCTAAGATCAATAATCTGACACTTAACTGACTGAGCCACCCAGGCATTCCTAGACCATCTTTTCTATGCTTGTTTGCCATTTATATATCTTCTTTGGTAAGGTGTCTTTTAAAATCTTTGTACCAGTTTTTGATGGGATTTTATTTTCTTATCATTGAATTTTAAGTATTCTTTGGATATTTGGGGTAACAGTGCTTTTTACAAAAAATTTAAGTTTATTTATTTTGAGAAAGAGATACATAGTGCTCAGGAGAGGGACAGAGAAAAGGGGCCTAGAGAATCCCAAGCAGGCTCTGTGCTGCCAGAATGGAGCCTAATGCAGGGCTCCAACTCACAAACTGTGAGATCATGACCTGAGCCGAAACCAAGAGTTGGATGCTTAACTGACTGAGCCACCCAGGTGCCCCAAGGGTAACAGTCTTTTATCAGATGTGTCTTTTGCAAGTATTTCCTCCCATTCTGTGGCTTATCTCTTCATTCTCTGGACAGTGTCTTCCCTAGAGCAGAAGTTTTTAATTTTAAGGAAGTCCAGATTATCCATTATTTCCTTCATGAATTGTGTCTTTGGTGTATCTAAAAGTCATCATCATACCCAACATCATATTTTCTTCGAGGTTATTGTCTAGGAGTCTTACAGTTTGCATTTTCCATTTAGGTCTATGATCCATTTTGAGTTAATTTTATTGAAGGGTGTAAGACCTCTGACTAGATTTTTTTTTTCCTTTTTGTCTGTGGATGTATGTGTGTTGCAATACCATTGGTTGAAAAGACTATTTTTTCCACTGTAACACCTTTGCTTGTTTGCGAAATATCAGTTGGTGGTACTTATAGAGTTCTATTTCAGGGCTTTCTATTCTGTTTCATTGATCAATTTGTCTGTTCTTTCACCAATACTACACTGTTCATTACTGCAGCTTTATTGTTAGGCTTGAAGTCAGGTAGCAGGTAATACCAGTTCTCTAACTTTGTTCTTGCTCTTCAATATCATGTTCTTTATTCTAGAATTTTTGCTTCTCTATATAAACTTTAGAATATAGCACCCATAAAGTAACTTGATATGGTTTTGATTTGGGTTGCATTGAATACATAGATTAAACTGGGAAGAACTGACATTTTGACAATATTGAGTCTTCCTATCCTTAAACATGGGATATATCTCTATTTATTTAAATCTTCTCTGATTTTTCTCATTAGAGTTTTGCAGTGTTCCTCATATAGATCTTGGACATACTTTGTTAGATTTATACCTAAGTATTCTATTCTATTGTATTTATTTAATAATAAATAAGGTGCTCCAAATAATTTTTTTCAAAGAATTGGTCCATTACATCTAAGTTATTAAATTTGTGGGCACACAGTTGTTCATATTACTATATTGTTTTTCTAATGTCTGTAGATCTGTAATGATGCCACCTTTTCATTTCTGATATTAGTAATCTCTGTGTACTCTCTTTTTTTCTTAGCCTGGCATATGCTGATCCTTTTTGCATTATGTTTCCTTCCCATATCCACCCCACCCCCTCCCAGTGAGTGCTTGCTTGCAGCAAATGACTGTGTGCACTATGCATTATCTCAATATAACTTACTCAAAATTTTACTCTATGATATTTCTACTTTGCTTTGATTAGTATTAATTGAATGGAAAATGAGGGAAGCATACCTAAATGACTTTATAATCAATGTTTCATTATAAATTTAATTTCTTACACAATTAAATACATGTTCCAAACGAATAGGTCCATAAAATAATTTTTAAAAACATAACTGTATTTTATGTTATTATTCTACAAGGCCATTCTTATAGAAAGATGATGATTTCTTCAAGACTGAATTTATCTGATTAAATTAATGATTCTTTCTTTTCCTAATAAATATTTACTGAACATCTACTATGATATGGGTAAATGTTGTATGGGTAAGTGCATTTTGAAGAGGAAACACTAAGGCACCTGGGTGGCTCAGTTGGTTAAGCATCTGACTTCAGCTCAGGTCATGATCTCCCTCTCCCAGTTCATGACTTCAGGCCACACGATGGGCTCTGTGCTGATAGCTCAGAGCCTGGAGTCTGCTTCGGATTCTGTGTCTCCCTCTCTCTCTGCCCTTCCCTGCTCACACTCTGGCTCTCTCTCTCAAGAATAAATAAACATTAAAAAAAAAAACAACTGAAGAGGAAACACAGATATATTAGCATGTGCCACATTGCCATACCACTATGAAATGTAGCTGCTTTTATTTGAACTTAATTTCCATTGTGGTCCTGACATGCAACCACACTAGTAAACCCATGTTTAACAAGATATTCACAAAACAGTGTGGAAAAAAATGTATTTAGCTCTATTAGAAACAGAAACATAAGAGGCATAGTTTACAGTATATACGGGTGGGAATACCACCAAAGTTCACTTTGACAAAAATAAAGTGGAATTAAACAAAACAATCTATCACCTCCCCTAGGGAAAAAAAAAAAGACAGAAAATATATATGAAAAACATATTTCACTAGACCAGCTTTTAGTTTAGGTTCCTGAAAGTCAATTTGTTATGTTTATTTTCAAATGGTTCAGTTATGCCTTAAACTACTCCCCTTTGAGTTTTAAATGTTATGCTAAGCCTGGCAAGATCACTGTTGTTTGTAGCCAATGATTTTTATTAAAGAAAGTTTTGAATAAAACTTGGGAGATATTATTGGGAGACAAAGATGTATAAGAGGAGGAAAATTCCATAGCAGAGCATTAAGTTATATTATTCCCTACTTTTCGTACTGGTGTTTTCTCTCCTAACTCCATTTGATAAAAACGCATCAGTGATAAGCCATGGACTTCTTGTGTGTGTGTGTGTGTGTGTGTGTGTGTGTGTGCGCGCGCGTGTGTGTGTGTGTGTGTATGTGTTTAAAAAAAATTCTTTCTGCACACTCATAGATGCACAATAAATAAATATAAGGCTTTTTAGATGTAACAGATCCCTTCGATGTTTCTGTGTACTCTTCTAAGTTTGAATATAAAATAATGTATTCTATCTTTGGAAAACATACAAGTTTCACATGAAAGTACAGAAAATAATATCTTATTTGTTTTGAAATGGACTAGGACTAAATATTCTTGTTGTTGTTTTACTTATTCATATGCAAGAAGAACGCTGAGGTTTGAAATGATCCTACTGCTTCTAGAGAATAATGGGACAGCAAACCATCATAGCTTTATTTCCCTCTTTTCCAATGAATTAAAACAAGCTGTTTATAGATTATGATAAAGGATTATAAGTATCTTTCACATATCCATAATTTTAATTTCATAAAAATCTTATTACAATCACATCAATTAAATGGGAATTTTCTAAGTAGAATAACCTTATAGTGCTCAATGTAAACTGACAGAAAGCAGAATGATAAATAATGAATAATTCTTTATCTTTCTCTAAAAAAAATCCTAAATACTTTTCAATTAGTAAAAATAATCTTCTACTTTGCTCATTAAGTATTTTTTAAGTTGGATATGTTTATGTTCTAAACATTTTTCTAAAATTTTACACATGTATTATTTAATTTTCTCATTGCATTGACCTAACTTCCATTTTAGAGTCTTGGGAGGTAAGTCCTTTGCTCTTCTCCCTCTGCCAATTTCAGACACCCAATTAATTGTTCATTGAGATAATGAGGAAACCTGGCTAAATCAAAAGGAAGAAAATATAATTTTATAGATTGGAGAATGAAGTTAATGCTAAAATTATGAAATTTAGTGTGTTTAATTCAAAACTCTTATCAATAAATATCTGGCTTGTACACTGGGCTGAATAGTTGCCCTCAACTATTCATGGCTACCAGGAACCTGTGAATGTGACCTTATTTAGAAATGGGATCTTTGCAAATATAACCAAGTTCAAAAGAAGCCGCACTGGATTAAAGCATGCCCTAATCCAGTGAGTGGCGTCCCTACAAGAAGAGGAGCAATCTGGACAAAGAACAACACAGGAAGAACATGATAGAGGCAGAGTTCGGCAGTATGCTACTACAAACTAGGGAACACCAAGGATTACTGGCAACCACCAGGTGCTAAAAGAGCATCCTACTGAGCCTCCAAAAAGATCCAAACCCTGCTGATACTTTGATTTTGGACTTTTGGCTCCAGGGTCGTGAAAGAGTTTATTTCTGTTGTTTTCCACCAGTAAGACAGTGGCGATTTGTTATGACAGCTGCACGAAACTACTACAACATGCAATTGTTGTATTGCAGCTGTCTTTTCTGCATCTGTCCCCTTCAAATGATCTGGGGTCTTTCCCAGAGTTCTTTCCCTGTGCATAGATGATATTTTAGTTAGGTTTTAAAAAATACAAACTATCTCATTTTCACTAACTAAAGCTCCACCCAGTCTACTGTAATAATAAAATACTTAACGTCAATACAAAAGTAAATTGCCTCCCTTCATCATCTTGAGTCAGCTGTAGGCTGGGAAGCTTACACTGGGACGTTGGGTATTTACCTTCTCTTCTCCACTACACTTTTCTTCTCCTTGTCCCCCACCCAATTTCTAGACATCTCAATGAAGCAAAAAAAAAAAAAAAAAAAAGGAATAGATAGAAAAACTGCATGTCCTGTGCTTTGTTAGGTGTATAATCCTCCACCCTCTCTCTGAGGGGATGCTTTTATGTGTTAGTTAGATATCACATTTCCACCCTCCCCCTTGATGGGAAACTACAGTTCTTAGTATTACAGCTATATCTCCTCCAGCTGGTATTTTATGACTCTATCACTGAGGCCTTGGCTTCCCATGGTCGCTGTAATTCTGGGTCAATTACAACTCCTGGCTAGACTCTTGAGTAGATTCTCTTTTAAGAACTCTCCAACCAACTTCCTCCTGTATGGCCTACTTTTCATTCATAGAATAGAAGCTTTTTCAAATTGCCATTTATATTGAAACATGGGTCACAGCTTATGACCACTATGAAACTCTGATCTCCTGCCATTCTGATCTAATGACCATCTAGCCCAGCCACTCATAGAGTCCTCATGCTTCCCAAACTTGATAGGATATACATTAATCTCTGAGAAATCACCTTGAAAACCTGTCTTGTCCTTTAGCCTAAAATAGGTTGGTAGTGCACACAGTACTGACAACTCCCTCCAAAGACATAGCTGCTCCCTAACTGTTCTAAATGATTACAGGTGAGTGACTTCTAAATCTGACAGAATCAGAACTATAGTCTCTTAACATGGCATGCACGGGTAGTGCACTACTATACTTAGAATCTGGGATATTTGGTTCCTATCGGATTGATTTCTGCACCCAGGATCTCTGCTGAAACTCTGAAATTACATTAAAGTATCACATTAAATATCCCAATATGTAAAGATTGTCTTCCTAAGGTATTGTTTTCCTTGCCCCTTCCCTGTCTAACTCACAACCAGAGTTTTAAAAATTAAGTTTTTTTTTTCAAGTTTCAATCTCCTCATAAAACTGCAAATTTGTATGGACTTGTAGCATAACTTAACTAAAAGCCTATTATAAAAATATACAGTCTCTAATCTGCTATCTTCACTTCTGTCATACAAGTAGTCACAAAGCTAAGTAGTCACACACATAGGTTAAGGTGTCTTGTTTTGTTCCTTTTTAAGGTGATTAAAATTGATCACTACTCACTTTTTTTTAAGTTTATTTATTTATTTTGAGAGAGACAGAGACAGTGTGAGCGGGGAGGCCTAGAGAGAGAAGGAGAGAGAGCCCTAGCAGGCTCCATGCTGTCAACACAGAGCCTGATGCAGGGCTCGAAACTCCCCAAATGGAGATCATGACCTGAGCCAAAACCAAGAGTCGGGGCACTCAACCGACTGAGCCACCAGGCGCCCCACTACTCACTTCTTCTGATAGCTTTGTTGCAAAGGTTTTGCAAGTTTTGTGAGATTATTAACTGCCTAACATTTTATTGTTCTCTTCAGACATATATAAAATCAAATTATGGATGACTTTGAGTCATGATGACCTTTTGATTGTAGTTAAGGGTACTAAATGTTTGGAATCCCTAGTGCCTCATCTGCTCTCTAAAGTACAGAAGGCAGACAAGAATTGATTACTCAATGTCAAGAATCTAGAGAGAGTGGATTTCTCCTCTTGCCTGAGAAAGAATAGTCTGTGAGCATTCTAATGGAATCAGAGACCTATTAGATTAATCAAAGTTCTTATCTGATGAGAAATGAACAAACCTGCAGAGGCTTTATTCTGGATCTGGCATAGTACATGAAGAGACTATGCCAACTTGAATGTCCACACAAAATATTCTTTCTGTTTGACAAATCAATTGATATTTAGATTTTCATCATAAAGCATGTACAAAAATTCCATTTGGATTGACTAGATTCCCTGGTGTGACCAGGCTCAAACTTAGCAAGTTTCTTTCTATCCAATGTATCACTTTCCTGTCCTCACTAACTGCATGTCTCTCTCTAGGACAAGACTTGTGATACCAAAAAATAAAAATAAAAATAAAAATAAATAATTAAAATATAATTTAAATAACAATAATGTTTAATTTAATTAAATAAGTATCTATGTTAAGTAATATGCTATATTTAATATTTTCATATATTTTATCACACATGTGTTTTCATATATAAATATAGAATATTTATAAAACATGTAAATATATAATATATAAATTTAAAATATATTTATATTTTAAATTTATATAAATTTAAAATATATTTATATTTTAAATTTATATAAATTTAAAATATATTTATATTTTAAATTTATATAAATTTAAAATATATTTTAAAAACATAAAATGCATATAAAAATATATATATATACATATATATATACATATATATATATATACACATATATATATATATATATACATATATATATATATGTGTATATATATATATATATATGAAGAGGGCCACGTACTTTGTACTTTGGCTATTGTGACAAGCATACAGTAATAATAATTATAAATAAAAGCTTAGTGAATCCTTTATTCTGAACTGGACTTTTTCGAGAACATTATATAGAATAACTCACAGAGATGAACATTATGTAGATGGACATCCACAGAAAATCATCATTATTTCCATTTTACCAATGAGGAAACTGAGGCCTATCGAGGTTATATTTCTTGCCCAAGTTCAAATAATTTGTAAGTGGTAGGGCCAGGATTTCAGTTTTACAAAATTGACTTCAGAGTTCATGCTTTTACCTACCATATAGTACTACCTCTCTGGAAACATCATATTAAAACTTACACATAATTGAATTTTATAACTCTAACACCATAAAGTAACAGTAAACATTTCCACATACAAGACAAATTCCTTCATTTATATATTTCCAAATGGACTATTTAAGACCCCTGAATTTTCCTTATATGAAGACAAGAAGTTTATCCTTATGTAAAATACAGATATATTTCTTTATAAGAAATGTTATTGCTTTTTAAATACAGATGGAAAGTAAAAACAGAGAACTTAGGCATTGAAAGACATTTTAAAAACTATATGATCATTTTGTGACAAATTGCATATAGAGTTATGTGTCTGGAGAAAATTATCTTAGGTGAAATAAATTTACAAGTAAATATGGTGGTAGGTATTTCTATTATATTCAAAGTAACCCCTCAGTTTTGTGGATGCCCTGGAGAAAAATAGAATTAATTATATTATATAATTAGCCCACTCTGTTTTCCTGGTACAGCTAAGAAAAATTGTTTTTACTGTTTGTAAATGCAGTGAGAGGTATAGAAAGGGCCAGAACTCCAGGCACTTTATATTTCCTTTTGGGACTGTGAGGTATCATATATAAGCAAGAACAGCCAAAGAACAGGATCTTGGAGACATGGATTCTCGTGTTTGTCCTACTTCTGATGATTTCACTAAATGGTTTAGACCCTCGTTTATCTATCTGAACAACAAAAGCGATGAATCATTTCACCTCCATTTTTCCTTTCAATTTAAATATGCCACAATCAACTGTTTGCAATATGTTTGCAATATGTTTGCAATAATGGAAAAGACATAGAAAAGCATGTTTTGCAAAGTGTATAAGAATCTTGACTATTTCTAGTTGTGCGAAGGTGCCATTTTGTCTCCTGTTTCTCACAGCTCATAAGTACAATTATACCTAGGAATATTAATCACTGTAATGAAATGTTAAGAAACTTGTTCTTATTTCTTTGTTTTATGTCTGGTATGGCAGATTTTAAGAAAAAAGGGGTGGTATTTAAATGCATGTCCTATCAGTTGATAAAAATGAAGGTAACTATAAAATGCAAATCAGTAGGGGTGCCTGGGTGGCTCAGTCAGTTAAGAATTGGACTTTGGCTCAGGACATGGTCTCATAGTCTGTGAGTTTGAGCCCCACGTCGGGCTCTGTGCTGACAGCTCAGAGCCTGGAGCCTGCTTTGGATTCTGTGTCTCCCTCTCTCTCTGTCTGCCCCTCCCCGGGTCACGCTTTGTCTCTCTCTCTCAAAATTAAACATTAAAAAAAAATAAAAAGAAATAAAACGCAAATTAGTATTAATTAATTTATTGGTTTACCTAAAACATATTATTTACATAAAAGTGTTTAGTGTCCTGTCATAATGTATCAATCTTCACTCTAGTTCAAAATTTTATTTTAATTTTACACTTAGATAAAGTGTGAAGTTGTTTGCAGATGCCTGGGAACTTAATGAATGAAGACAAAAACTATCCAAATTACAGTGAAAGAAAATGTGCTCTAATTTTGACAGTCATGGTTTCTGTGTAACCAGATACAAGAACATTTCTTCCAAACACACGCTGTAAGTTTTTATCTCTACTTCACAACTGGAATTATTGAGAGAGGAGATAATTTAAAAAATGTTTCCAGACAATGATATAAATCCCAGCCACAGCATATGGTTATAGTTTCTGTGAATAGCATTCCCTGGAATTGTACAGAGCCCAACCTATGTAGTTGTATCAGTAAACATATAAGAGGTTTGCAAATAAAGGAATTCCTTGAAAATAAATACAGGTATTAACTCTATTTTCTGAACATATTGGCTGGTGGACAGGTTAAGATTTTAATACTTAAAGACAAAGTAAGACATGTGAGGAAATAATTATTAAGACCGTTTCTTAATACAACAGACAAATTGGTGAGTAGGACAAAGGGTTAATCAAGATTAATATATCTTTTTGGTTTCTTCACCATTTTAAATCTATCAAAAACATTTGATAGTCATATGCGTCCATTAAAAGATAAACATGAAATTTAGAAGTTAAGTGTCTTGGCCAAGGTCATATGTGGCAGCAACAAAGTAATTATGATTGTGTTGCAACAGGAAAGCTTGGGTTCACGTCTTTTGTTCTCATTTCAAACAGTTGTTTCACTCCCTTGCTCTCTGTACTTACAGCATTTCTAACCGTTTTATGGTTGACTATAGTATCTTACTCTATTTCTTCCTTAGTTTTCTCACTGAGAGATAAAATTAAGAATAATAACATTCACATCAGAAGGTTACTGAGATGACTACACATGCTAATTGTGGAAAAACCTTAGATTAGTGCTCAGCACATAGTGACTGATATATGTAAAGTTCAATAATTTGATTACTAATATTATTTTTATTACTACCCATTTGATTATTATCTTTGGCTAAATATTTTTTTAAGTATAGTTGATACACATTATAACATTAATTTCTGTTGTAAAACATAATGATTCAACAAGTCATTACATTATGGTATGCTCATCACAAGTATAGCTACCATACAACACTATTACAATACCATGGGTGATATTCCCTATGCTGTTCCTTTCATTCATTCATACGGACTTATTCATTCCATAATTGGAAGCCTGTATCTCCCACTCTGCTTCATCCATTTTGCCCATCCCTCTACACCCTTACTCTCTGGCAACCATCAACTTCTTCTTTGTATTTATGGTCCTGTTTCCAACCTAAAGACTTTTTTTTTTAATTGACCAAGAGTTCAATGTTTTTACTAAGTTTCAAATTTTGTCTTAAAGTAAAACAATTTTTCAAATGTCTACATGAACAGGCATTTCTCCAAAGAATACATATAAATGGCTAACAACACATGAAAAATGCCCAGCATCACTCATCATTAGGGAAGTACCAATCAAAACCACAATGAAATACCACCTCACACCTGTCAGAATGGCTAAAATGAACAACTCAGGAAACAACAGATGTTGGCGAGGGTGTAGAGAAAGAAGAGCCCTCTTACACTGTTAGTGGGAATGCAAACTGGTGCACTCTGGAAAACAGTATGGAGGTTCCTCAAAAAGTTAAAAATAGAACTATCCTATAACCCAGCAATTGTGCTTCTAAGTATTTACCCAAAGTATACACAAATACTGATTCAAATGGACACATGCACCCCAATGTTTCTAGCAACAGTATCAACAATAGCCAAATTATGGAAGATCCCAAGTGTCCATAGACTGATGAATGGATAAAGAATATGTGGTACATATATACAATGGAATATTGCCCAGCAATCAAAAAGAATGAAATCTTGCCATTTGCAATGACATGGGTGGGATTAAGAGTGTATTACGCTAAGCGAAATAAATCAGCCAAAATGACAAATACCATATGATTTCACTCACAAGTGAATTTTAAGAAACAAAAAAGATGAACATATGGGACGGAAAGGAAAAAATAAAATAAGATAAAAACAGAGAGGGAGGCAAACCATAAGAGACACTTAACTATAGAGGGTTGCAGGAGGGGAGGTGGGTGGTGTAATGGGCTAAATGGGTGATGGGGAACAAGGAGGGCACTTGTGAGGAGCACTGGGTATTTTATTTAAGTGATGAATAACTAAATTCTCCTTCTGAAACCAATACTACACTATATGTCAAGTACTAGAATTTAAATAAAATCTTGGGGGGCGCCTGGGTGGCTTAGTTGGTTGAGTGTCGGACTTTGGCTCAGGTCATGATCTGGCAGTTCCTGAGTTTGATCTCCACATCAGCCTCTCTGTTATCTGCGCAAATCCCATTTCAGATCCCCCCTCTCTCTCTCTCCGCCCTTCCCCTGCTCATGCTCTCTCTCTCTCCAAAATAAACATTTAAAAATAAATAAATACACACAAACTACATACACACATACATACGTACATATATAAAATCTTAGAAGAAAAAATATCTCTAGAAGGTGGCAGAGACTGTCATTTATTTTCTGTAGATTTGGAAATTGAATACCTGGTATACAAACAAATACAGTTCTCCTGGTGTAAGTAGAACTTAATAAATAAAATTATTTTGAATTCAATAATGAAAAAAATTAACTTTCACTTTTATTTTTTAGTAGTATTGAATTTTAAAGAAAACTGTAAGCACAAATTATGCTTTAATCCACAATATGCTTTAATTCAAAAACACACAATATAGGGAAATTACACTGGACACTGACATGTGGGAGAAGACCATTTTGACAACCACCTAAGAGGAAAAAAAAAAACAAAAAACAAAACAAACCTCCTGCATCAGAAAATGATTCTTTGTATAACAACAACAATAACAACAACAACAACAACAACAACAGAAAGAATAGAGAACAAAGAAAAACATGTCACCTAGAATTTGATGGAAAAATTGTTTTATTCAATTCTCTAAAAGGCTTTGGAAGGATTCATTAATCTCCACTCATAGGAGAGAAAAGATAAAAGCTTTATAAAATCATGAGATGATACCCTCAACCTTTGGCACGTACATTAGAGAACAGTGCTGTCCAATAAATTATCTATTGTGATGGAGATGATCTACTTACGCTCTGCCCTGACATCGATTGTCTCCATAATAAGTCTCTAGATGAGGGACGCCTGGTTGGATCAGTCAGTAGAGCATGCGGCTCTTGATCTCAAGTTTGTGGGTTTGAACCCATGATGGGTGTAGAGATTACTTACTTGTGCTCTGTCCAGTGTGGTAACCACTAATCCCTGTGGCTATTGAGCACTGGAAACTGGGCTAGTGTTGCTAAGGAAATAATATTTAATATCAATTATATTAAACTAATTTGAATTTAAATTTAATGAACCTTGTGTCTAATAGATGCCATATTGTACAGTGCAGTTTAGAAATAGGCAGTCACTGCATACTTTATTCTAGGCACCAGGACGCACAGTAGAGGCAAAGAGTGACGGCCGTTCCACTAAGAGCACTGCGGCAAGCATATTTCATCAGGTGCTACTGCTGAAGGGGTAGAATATGTATGACTGGACCTTAAGTTGAATCAGGGCCAGTATGATGTCTCTCTTTCTTAGCAATATTTTGCAATTTCTTAGCATAGTGGCTAATATAGACTTAGGAAATGAAAATATTTCTGAATGAAGTATAAAAATACAGAGACAAATATTCAATAAATGATGAAATCATTTAAATAAGAAAATCATCTTTGGTGAAGAAAGAAAGAAAGAAAGAAAGAAAGAAAGAAAGAAAGAAAGAACGAACTTGAATACATACTTTTTTCCTGGAGAAAGAGAACCTTCCTATCAGTCATAACAATATGCAACAGACAAAAGAAAAGATGCATATAAAATGGTAACAATGGAATGGAAATATTGGTGATGTACATGGTCTTAACCAGCAGCAGGGGTTACCTAAACAGGAAGTTTTAGTGAGAAGTTCCCACCAGAAGAGGATTCACCAAATTTGGACAAAGGATGTTAAGATTTAAGAAGAAATAGGGTAAAATGTGTATTTATGACACTTTCTACCCTGAAATTCACCAAAATGAGTACAAATATTGAATGCAATTATGCAAGTGAGACATTTCCTTATATTGTTTTCTCTCCCTCTCTCATGCCTGTATGTTTGGCCTCTGTTGCTCTAGGTTTATCGTAAGAGATGGTATTTTTCTACACACACACATACACACACACACACACACACACACACACAAAAGTAGAGGAAGATTTAAATAAAAGGGAGAAAGAGAGATGGAAAAATATGTATATTAAAAGTATGCTAGAAAGTTTATTATAGAATAGAACAGTATAGGTATCAGTATCAAGCCTTACTGAGGCAGAATTTTCCTAAAATTCTACTGTGCTGGTATTCATAGTCAGTACGGGATTGTTACTGCCTTCTAGTCTCATGATAGCATGTAAACGTATGTATATACATACATATGTATATTCTATCATATATTCTATCAGCCTTCTAGTTTCATATTAGAATATATATCAGTAACCTCAAAGTATGTGACCATAAATACCGGCATAGTAGAATTTAGACCAAAATTAAGGGAGGATATTAGACATTTTAGGAAAAAAATATATTTACTGCTCCAGAGGTCAGGCCCTGTGCTGATTCATAATCTAAAACTAAGAGAGATATCTTCCAGTAGATTACCTTTCTGCTTCACTCCTATGATGCATTTATGTCACACAGACCATCTTTGAAATTAAACGGAGAACACGTTTTCCCCCATAATTAAAAAGATGTACATTTACGTTCATGTGAAGAACAGGAGGACAAAGGAAAAACCTAAATAACTTATTTATAATCTGTTGCTAAATAATGTGTGCATTGTATAATTCTAAACATGAGCTACGGAGATTTAAATCTGCTCTTTTATTTAGGTCCACAGAGATGCTACCTCTTATGTACTTGTCCTTTTCAGAACATGGGAAATGTTGAAATAAGATGCTATCTGACAGAAATGAAAATTCATTGAAATGTGCTCTACTATCTAGCATATATTCATGGGTTTATTATCTTCAGGGTAGATTTCCTACCCATGTAATGTTCCCAGAAATACTTTTGGCATTAATTTGGAAATAAAAAAAAATAGGTGTATTTGAGGGCATGCATCATCTCCTTGTTAAACACAAATTTTATAGAATTTAAGCAAAGTGATATGTTCTGCTCAGGACAAAACTGGGTCATTAAAATTGCCAATTATTTTATATATGCCTGCGATCTTTCATTTATTCAACAATCCACCTCTTCTATTTGTAAGCATGCACCTCCTTTACGACTCATCAATGCATAGGAAAGGCAAGAATCATGATACATGTAACTTCATTTTGGTTCCTCGCACAGAGTAAATACTTTTTTTTTCTTTTAACTTTTTATTTATTATTGAGAAACAGAGGCAGAGACAGAGCACGAACATGGGAGGGGCAGAGAGAGAGGGAGACACAGAATCTGAAGCAGGCTCCAGGCTCGGAGCTGTCAGCACAGAGCCCGACACAGGACTGGAACTCACTAACCATGAGATCATGACCTGAGCCGAAGTCGGACGCTTACCAACTGAGCCACCCAGATGCCCTGCACGGAGTAAATTCTTAATCCTTCTTGATTGTTGCCTTTGTTCGGTTCTTTATCCTGGCATTTCTGATGCACATCTCTGTAAGTCATTACCCCTTTTCTTCAGTCTAATCTTTGTAGGATCACTTAGCTTGTCTCCAGTAGAACATACCTTTTTAGTCATTCTTAACCTCTGCCTGGAGTATCCATTCTACTTTTGTCTAACCAACATACACACATCCCACTGTGTGAAATTTTCCTATTATTCACCCACCAACAGCTTTGACGATTTCCTCTTTCTACACTGTGTGGTATACGCATACATGTGATTGTCTCTGTAGGCATCAATAAGGTCTTCGAGGGCCTTATTCTCCGTATCCCAAGCCTGATATAAAGACTTGCATGAAATAAAATCCTAATCAGTACCATGAAAGAAGAAGGATAGGAATATGTATCTACTATAAAACTGATTGAAAGATTTTTATAAATGCCACTAAGCTAGTATCAATCCCTGCCTGACCCCAGCAAAAACAAGTTCATCACCTATGTGTATTCGGATAAAGCTTCTTGGCGCTATGGGGTAGGCTGACTTTCAAGACCGAGAAATCATCTACAACTTCACAGAATCGGTATGGTAGACGAAAGAAGAGTCAGTAGTATACCCTGAGAGATGAATATGCATTCAGCATTGAAGATAAACTTGCATTTACATGGGTTTCCTTACAGTACAGTGTGTTAGAGCAGATGGCATGCTTTTTACATATGTAGAGTTATATTTAACCCACTCAGAAAACTTCTTAAATGTTAAACAATTGTGACAATATGAATGTGGAAAAGCCTTAAAAACAGAGGAAAATGATAAACTGATTCTATGCACTCTGCAGTGTTATGACCCAAACAATTTTAAGTTTGTGATTGCTACTCTTGACAGTCTTGTGTGTCCTTGCTAAGCCAAGATAATGACTATTAATATTTAAAATATTTTTCTTATTTTCTTCAACACAGGAGCAATTTCAGAATATTCTGCATCGTTTCTTTTAAGTAGGTGAAAAAATTCAAATTGCTATCTTTCCGTAACCTCCTACACAGACTCACAATGAAAATCACTTGCCTTTCCTCTCTCCTATACTTAAGTTTATAATGAATATAATATATAACAATCTCCGGCTACTTTCACAGCATCTGTTCTTTTGTGAGTTTCTTACTACCTCCCAAGTAAGTCAGCATGTTAGAAAATGCTGTTTCTGTTCATCGTTGTGCCCCCTTTACATGGAAAAAGATGGATCCGTGGAGAAAAGGAACCATGAAGTTGTTAGGATGTGTGGGATCTAAAAGAGAGAAGCCATGCCATTGAAACAAAGTTTAATTTTAAACTTGTTTTTAAAGAAGAAAATATATAATATTATTGTAGATGAAAAGAAATAAGAACACTTAGACGTGTTTACAGGGAGAATATATAGTGACAACTTTTATGGAGAGCAATGTAAATAAAGGAACATTGTTTTGTGTAATCTAAAATCTAGAACTTTATTCTGAACTACTATAGTCTCAGAATATATAAAACATGTATAAAGTATTTTGAGCCAGAACACTCAGCATGATGTTATTTTACTGCTTCAAAAATTTTAGAGCCACTCAGAAAAACACAAATCGCTAATTGGCTAAGTGAATGATAAAACATGCTTAGAGTGCCATGAAGTTATGCTGGTTAATAAGAATACACATTCTGGAGTCCCACTATTGGTCACACAATGTAATAAGCCTGCATTACCATTAACTTTGATTATATACCCAACTACATTAACTTTATATAAAATCATGGAAACATTTCCTGAGGAAAGGGAATGCATATTATTTGCTTACATCTTAAATCAATCACCTTCACAGATTTTTCTCCCTTCATTTCTAAAAACAAAAACATAGTTGATGAAAATGTTATATGTAAACAAATATTCTTTAATTTAAAGAAATAAACATATTTCTTTCCATGATATATGATTTATAAAAGATGATAGATGAAACTTTGGTGCAGAAGACCCAAATAAATCGAGTGACTTTGGTTAACGATTGTAGAGTGAATTTTTAAAAAATGTGTGTTTGTGTCGATAAAGAGCATGAGCAGGGAAGGAGCAGGGAGGGAGAGAGAGAATCCCAAACAAGCTTCATGCTGTCAGCGCAAAGCCTAACACGGGGTTTGATCCCACGAATCATGAGATCATGACGTGAGCCAAAACCAAGAGTTGGACGCTTAACTGACTGAACCACCCAGGTGCCCTATGGAGTGAATTTTAATGTACTAGTTCTTTAAACATAAGCAAGAAGGCCACTTGATCTTCAGGTCACATGTATGTATCACAGATCTAACGCTATGAATAATGATTCAGCTCGTGTGGTAGCTTCATGTACTATCTGGAAAGCTGATGAAAACCTTTTCTCTCAACAGTGCAGTAGATTATATCAACAGCCCATAAAGAATGCAGGCCACAGTATGACAAAAAGCAAATACAAACAATCGAAAAACATTAAAAGACTCTAACCATAGATTGCTATGATCATCAATTTTTGAATTCAGAGATTCAACCTTCAATTTTTATCGTTCTTAACATTGCACCATTCATGAAGCAAACTGCATACACGTGATGTGTGAAGGCGATTAGTAACCTTCTGAGCTCTCATGCATTGGTATTATTTCAGAGTCACTGGTTTTATCATTTTTCTCTCAGCATGACTTATTATGTTATAATTTCATTATTCAAATTCTGCACATTTTACATTCCTACACATTTTCTGGAGACATTGTGCATAAGTAAAGAAGCTTAACTGGGTTTTGTTTTGTTTTGTTTTTTTTTAATAAAGTAGTAGAAGCCACACAATATTCTAAAATAAACTTTTCCAGTTCTTAGTCTGTAGATCCTGAGATTTTTTTTTTAAGCCAAACATGATATCCCCTGGCTAGTCTTTAATATTGCCTTCAGGAATCTCAGCTGACTAATTTCTTCGAAAGCTGCTCCAAAAATTTCATTTTTTTCTTAAAATATTTCTGTATGCAAACTTTATATTCTGAATCAAATTCTCACTCTTTCCTCTGAATCATTTTATAAGTTGCTGACACAGTAGTTCTCCTAAAACACAAATATGATCAATGTGACTTTTCTACTGTCCATTTGTTTAAACCTCCAACATACATATCTTAAGCACATTGTATTCTCTTGCTGAGGTTTATTTTCCTCCTCACATTTGTCTTGATCCAGAACAGAATATATGTATTACTTCTAATGGTGTATTGATTCACTCCTAAAAATAAAATTTAGGATCAATGAGGCAGGGTTTTTGGTTTGTTTGTTTTCATTTGTTGCAAAATCCTTTCTATTCACTTACCTATATCCATTGTCTCGTACAGTAACTGGCACGTTATAAGTGGCGCAAATTGAATGAATAAATGGATCTTAACAGGCAGGTTGTCTTAATGGTTAAAAATATGTTGCCTAACAGGCCAAATGCCTAAGTTTGTCTCTCTCTGTGTCTGTGTCATTTATTACCTATAGTACTCTGGATAATTTTGACCACTATTCTATGCCTATTTTTCTTTATTAAATAATGCCATATAGTGGGTGTGAGACAATGAGACAATACATGTAAATCACTTAAAACTTTAACCTAAGTTTTGATTATCAGCATGTTCTTGATCCTCTTTGGTCAGTGGATTTAACACCCCTTTATTCTATACATATTCCTTCCTTCAAGAAGGACTGGAGGGAAACATTCCATACCTAAGATTTCCCCTTGCCTTTTAAAACATTTATTAAGGGTACTAATTTCTTATTATAGGAAGAAGCCTATTGGTTGTTATGAGGACAGGCAGGAAAACAGAATTAGGACAGTGTTGGAGAAGGTATGATCATGATAGTTAAGGTTAATCTTAAACAATTTTAGGGATAGATTACTGTTTTGAATTGACCTTGACTGGATTTAAACTTGGTACTAGCTTGTACCCAATATGTACAAAATCATTGAGATATTTAATATTTTTTGAGCTAAGCTTGGTTCTCATATTAGCGTTGAGAAGTCAATAAAATTTTATTGAAATACAATAGCCAACTAATACTTTACATGGCACCCAAAGTTTAATTTTTAAAATATTGTTTGTCATCTGTGGATGGGAGTCTGTGGATCAATTATCAGATTATTGGCATGTGTGGGCTTATGCAGGTCTAGACATAAGACACTCATGACCCCTTTAAAGAGGTAGTCATAGCCTCCTAGAAACTCTCGAGGTTCCCATAAAGGATTTCACATTTTCTGCAGAGTTAACACTTGATCGTTTGTCCAGTGTAGGAATCTCCAAGAATAAAAATGGGACAGAAGAGGGCAATTACATAGGCCAACTGAGGGAACGTTAAATAAAGTCTTGTCATTGGAATAAAATATCAGATGGAAAAATAAAATAGTAACAATGTCAGGATAGTTATGTTTTTTGAATTTATTTTAAATAAATAAAATTGTTGTGCCCATGAGAAGAAGAATCAAGGGTACCCATAAGAAAAAGTGGATTGAATACTACAGATTTAGGTCAGGCTTTGTTGCTTTTTCTTAGTGTTTGAATTGTATCTTGAATTCTTTCAAGGAAAAATGTTTTTCTTAAGGTTGAAGACGATATTGTGTATGTTCCTAGTTGACAGATATAATAAAATCAATATTTGGAAGTTTTTGTATTGGAAAAAGTGTGTTGAAATGGTTGTCATTTCTATAGTTCAAAGCATTAGTTTATAAATTTACCATCCTAAGAACTTCCTGTCCAAATATGATAAATGAGAATGAATTAGAGAAATAAAAAAGTCTTCCAAAACCAGATAAGCTTTTATTAAAAAAATTTAAGACAACTAAAATAAAGAATATTTGATATTCATATAAAATATAACTAAATAAAGAATATTTGATACAAATGATATTTTCTTTTAAGTGAATTAAGCAATTTGGAGGTAATAATTTGGCTGAGCTTTTTTTCATGGTAGTATGAAATTAACAAATAATATATAATTAGAATGATATTTATATCATATTTTAGTCACACCGGTACTGATATATGTACTAAAACTGCAACAGAATGTACAGCTTACAAGTTTTCCTTAAGCGTGACTGTGGGTATATGTTTATTTTTATAGAAGACATTTAGGTCATTTCCAAGAATAATGATGAAGTATATTCAAAGAGTGTTGACAAATATAAAAAGGCAATTTATATGATGTAATTTTACCTGCTCTGAGATGAAATCATTAATGGATAGTACAGATTCTCTCCTTCATAATTTGATTATCATCATTCTAAAAATAAGGTTGATAGAGACAAGGGCAGGTTCTTATGGATTTCTTAACTTAAAGTGTCCATGAGGATCTTTATTTAAACATTTGACCTACTTTATCTGATGATATTTAATAAATAATGTTTATATTCTGCAGTATGTTATTATTGTATCTTAGCTTTTTATCTTTATCTTTTAATTAGGAAAACATTTAAAAAAAAGAATACACAATGCTATATATCCCAATACCTTAGTGATTAGGTTTACAACATGTATTTGAGTATGTGAAGCCTGATTAGAGCACCATTGTCATGGGATTTGGTCTAAGCCTCTTGGTTATTTCAAGACATTGTGGATGACAAGAGTCCTCCGGGGCTTGCTTTGTCTTTATTTTATTGTTTTATATCTAATGCTCTCTGAGGTACAAGAAATTTTATCTTATGTCTTTTTATTCTTGACACAGACATATAATTTCATAAACTATTAGGGTTTTGTGCTTCCAAAGAGACAGTTATGGGTAGATTGAAGAAAAGTGTAAATCTTTTCCTAGAACATTCTAATATTATTATGTGTTACTGGTGACAGGGGGAGTGGGAAAGGCAGAAAGGTGTCTTTGAATTATAAATGGTGGAAAACAAACACTAAGTTCCCAAATTCTAAATTAATATTTTAGGTTTTATAACCTGAATTCTCCCTTTAGTACTCCTAAGTGTGAGTATTAGAAAAAAGTCAAAAGAATAGTTGTCAACTACATACTTCCTGATTAAATATAATATGATGTGATACACATAAATAGATTTAAGATACAACATATTATATTTTGAGAGTTAGATAGTATGTAAGCCTTGAAGTAACTACTGAGGAAAACATTCAAGGCATATACTTTAATGCAATTTATAAAAACAAGCAGATATTTAAATTACATCAATAGTCCCAAGATGAATTCAATTTTAAAATTAATTTTATTTAATCTCTAGAATGATCCAGGTATTAATTTAAAGTGTTACAGTACCACTGTTTTTAACATAACTTTTAGTTAATATTTTTTGTTGAGTTGTCAGGGCTGGAGAGAAATATACATAATATACATAAGCTATGGTCTCTTTTTTCAATTGATTATTCAAACAACAATCATAAATATATTAAGTAAATGCAATTATTTGGGGGGTGATTGAATCTTTAATAAAGAAAAAAAAAACATATCACACTCAAAAACACTGCATTTTGCATGTCACTGGGTCAAGGGTTGAAGATACACATGACAGAACTAGCAAACAGGATAGACAGAAACAAAGATATACGCTGTTACAGAATAAAAACCTAGCAGTGCCTGGTAGGATTAGGTTTCACTTTCCTCATCACGCAGCACCATGTTGGGGATCCCATGGCTGATGAGGAACAGGCCCTGGGCATTGCGGGGTGCCCCCCAACACATCCACCTCCAGCAGCAAGTGGCCATCTTCCTCAGAAATTTCTCATCACCCTTGTACCCTTCAAATGGCCTTTTGGGTACATCGGCCAGATACATGGTATCCCCCACATCCAGGAAAGCTGCCCACTCCACCTTTGGAATCATACATGTCACAAAGTTGGGGGTGAACTCCCCCCTGGGTGCATGTGGACCTCGGTGGCCTGGAAGCTCAGAGGGAATCTAGACCCTCTGCTTGTGTGAGCTCCACAGGGGTGAGCAGCTTCATGTTGCCACAACGCAGTTCTTAATATATTTAAATTTTCTTGGAATTTAACCAGAGAAATGATTTAAAAAGAATCATCACCTCTAGTTATTATTATAAAATTAACATTATAGCATTTGTTTTTCTGGGGATCATCTTAAGTATTTAAAGAACATGGTATCTTTGAAAAACATGCAAAATATTGTGAGTAGTTAAGGCAATTATTTAGATGTTGAAGAGGTTATTCTAAAGCACAGAGATGAGTTTAGAGATGAGCTGATACGTGAGGAAACATGATTTTTGGATTAATCATTTTGATACCATTTTCAATTCTCCTTTCAAAAGAATTGAGTCTGTAGCAAAAAAAAAAAAAAAAAAAAAAAAAAAAAAAAAAAAAAAAAAAAAAAAAAAAAAAAAAAAAAAATCACTAAATCAAGCCAAGCAAACAAATAGTGTTCAATAGAGAGGTCTTTAGGTATCCAGTGTATTCTTTGGATAGGTTATTAATGATTTATATAAACATACAGATTACTGAGGTATTCACTCATAAGCCATTTGAAATAGAAATGGAATACATAGCTAACTAAAATGTTGTCTTTGGAAAATACTGCAACGTTTCATGGTTATCAGAAGAAAGTGTAACAATGAAAAACTTTTTACATGGAGGTATTTAAAAGAGTGGTTTCTGAGAGTGCTCAACAGACCCCAATTGTTGTGTAGCAATAGGGAAAAAGAAAAAAGAAAGAGGAAAATATTGAATTTAAAGGAAAAAAAGAAAACTACCTCTGAGGTCTTGTGAGGTCTTCTGAGATTTTTTTGGCAAATATTTAAGATATAGTGAAATTACTTCTACTACTATGTGCAGATTTACAGGAGTTAATAATGTATATTTTCTCATCTGTTTCTGTCTTTAAACATCTACCAAAGACATTAAACAGAATAAATGGGAGCTAACAGATAATTTCCTAAGTAGACGTAGATTAGTGAAAGATGGCCCTTACCATTCTGAGCAGACAGCTATGAAAAATCCACGGCCTTCCACTCATTTCCCTAGCCTTTAATCATAAATGAGTCCTTCAAAAATGAGCTTGATTAACTCAGTCTCCCTGGATCTTATATATGTTGGTAAGTTAAACCCTTTTTCCTCTTGTTTGTTCAACTACAGTAAGTATCAAATATAGGTCATTAAATTTTAATTTTGTAACTAAATTTTATTGTGAACACTTTACTAATACTGAACTATAATTACATTTTTCTTTCTACCAAACTGATACTGCACACATAGCATGGATGTGAGTCTTTCCAAACAGTGGATCTATTTTTATCTCCCTTGATTCTGTGAGATTCTTTTTGTATACAAGCCATAGTAAATTGATACTTCATTTCTCTATTTAATAAAAAACAATTTTTTTGTGTTTGTTTTCAGAAGCAAAAATTAGTGTATATTATTTTTCTACACAGTGGCTGAATACATGAAGCTTAGGAATAAATTTATACACATACGCAAATGCACACACATAAAATATATTTTTTCCATTATATTTCAAGAATATTTCAGTTAAATGCAAATGACTTAATTCAATGAAGCATACTTTTGAAAATATGCTATATAATATGAGCTTTTCATACATTTAAAGAATTAGTTTCTCCTCCTGGCATGGGTTTTAAAATTAACAAAGAGCCTGGTCAGCTCAAATTAGAAAACTCTACTGTATCATCTTCTAAACTTTTTCTAACTTTTAAATAGTATTAATTTATTCTAGTCTCTCCCATGCCATATATATAAAATTGTATGAGTATTAATTTTGATAAGTTTGTTAAGCTACATTACATCAGCATTTCTCATGCCTGTAAACATGGATTCCCTCTTAAGATAATCTTTTCACTGAATGCATTGGTTCTGTTTGTGAGTACATGTAGTAAAATAATTATAACTTCCTGACATCCACACAGTTTCAATTTTAAAAATCATTGCCAGAATTCAAGTGCACTCTGTCTGACTTTAAATATTGGGCTCTATTACCTGCATACATAGAAATACATAAAAAGTAGCACAGTACTCGAAAATAATTCTAATAAATCACGTTGTAACTAAACATTCTAATTGGAAAAGTAACACACGCAGCTATTCTTTTTTTTTTTTTTTATTTTTTTCACACAAAATTATTCTGTGACATGAAAGTTGCAATGTGCAAAACCGTGGAATATAAAAGTGTGAATTTTGGCATCATTTCATTGATAAATGATCACATAATAAACACTGATGTCTCTAACAACAAGTGGATTGTCAGTGTGTTTTTCACATTGTCATTGCCTGTCACACCTGCTTGTGTTCAAACATTTTCAAATAATTAAAATGTGCTATTATTGTCCAGGTCATTCTAGCTTTTGAAGAGATGAAAGAAAACCAGTATGACACAAGAAAAAAAAAATGCTTTGTACTTATTTGTTTTTGTTCCAAGTCAAAAGTTGCATTTTGTAATCGTAAATTACTAAAGCAAAGCTAAACATATGCAGAATAGCACCATTTTTCCAAAGAGAAATGATGATACACAAATCGAATAAGAACACTTTGAAACATTCTCCTAAGAGGTGTCACAGAACATATGCTGTGTGTTTGTGAGCTAGTGGTTTTAATAATCCTCCAGTGCTCTTTAGCCAATCTTGCCTCATGTTAGATGTATTATTCATAGGAATATATTTACAAAATTATATACCTATTTTATTTAAACAAGAAAAAATGTGGAATGCATAATTCCATTGGAACGCATTTCCTATTTCTCTCATTATCTAGTACTTGAAAATTATCTTTATTAAACTTTCTCATTCTTTTCAAAAAAGCCAAAGATAGTTGATCCCAGAGATCAAGTACCACTAGTTCTATGTTAATAGAAGTTTATTGATGGTTTGCGAGAAGTCCTAAAGGTTCATGGATGAACAAAATTATATTTTACTATAAGCTTTCTCATAAATACCTGGGACAAATAAAGCTACAATATAGCTTTCTTCTTTAAAAGTTAAACTTGAATTGTTTACCAAAAAAAAAGGTTTAGTGTCATATCATTACATATTTAACATAGTCTCTTTCAAACCCTTAATTCTCTAAAGGTAAATGTAGATCGTCCGTTGGTATTGTTTTCTTAAAGAATGCACTTTTATTAGGTACTGTAAACATCATTTCTACATTATTGTTTATGGCTGGCTTGACAAGAGCAATAGAGATAAATGATAATCACTATTAAGTGCTTGCTGCATGCCAGGAACATTATACTTATTCCTCACCCAGCTGTCTATGATGGGCATTCCTATTATCTTACAGATGATGGCTATGAGCTTGAGAAAGTTTATTTGCCTTACCCAAGGTCATGAAATTAGCATGCAGTGAGTTTCAGGTTGGTCTGGCTTGAAAGTCTATCTTCTTTCCATTAATATGCTAAGTATTAGTTTGTGAAAGTGGTCAAGATGTATCATTAAGACCTTGGTCATGGCTGATGGATTGTCTGTGAGGTAGAACATTGGACATGATATTGGGATATATGTCAGCATTATGACTGTGGTAAGTTTTTAATTTTATAGATATCTGCAAAATACAAATAAATGACAAGATTATTATAAAGATCCTGTTCTTCCAACCTCTAAATTCTTTATTTTATTGCCTTATATAAATATGTTCTTCAAGGGTATCAACAGTCATCATAAAACATGGTTTCCTGAGTAGACATCCATATTACCCATGTCTCTCTCATCTCATTTTCTTATGGCTCATAATATTGTGTTCAATGTAAATAACTAATAAGTTGATTTTATTACCAAGAACTTTCTGGATGATGTCTGTGGAATTAATAATGCATGCTGTTTTCAAATGTATCAGTTTTTTTGTATGTGTATTATTAAAGTTGGTATTTTATAATATGCATAAACACAGGCACAGTTCAAGTTTGTTTTTGGAGGTTAATATAAGGTAATTATGTATAATATTCCTTTCATTTAGCAATAATCACATCTCAGATAAACCTCATGGGCTATGATACAACCACTGCGCAAAGCCAATATTCCTATTCAAATATGTATACTCAGTTGCAGTACCAAAAAACATTACTGGCCTAACTACTATACCTAGAGAACTAGTTTGAATGCTTTTTTTTTCCTTCTTTACCACAATTATAATCAAATTGAACAGAGGATATTTGCATAAAAATTCATTGATACAAAACTAGGAGACAATACTTGATAATTGTGAAAGGAGAGGTCTGGATAGGTTCTCCCGTAAGATTTCACAAAAGTAGTGACTGGGGAGGGTTGCTGTGTTCCTAATACATTGTTTAAAAAGTAAATTACTAGAAGCCAGATAGAACCGTCAAACTACAATGCAGGTCTGACACTTGAGAAACAAGAGTTGGAAGAATAGAGAATAGGAAGAAATTCATATGGCAGTGAAGTTGCCAAAATGTTTTAGCCATGCCTATGGCTAGTCCTCAAGTCAAAATAACTTACTAGAGGACTCCATGTCTCAGGACAGATTTGCCACATGAGTCCACTTGAAATTACAGTAGCAGAAGGGAGTATTAAGACGTGGGAAAGTGGGAGTGCCTGGGTGGCTTAGTCGGTTAAGTCTCAGACTTTGGCTCAGGTCCTGATCTCACGATTCATGAGTTTGAGATCCACATCAGGCTCTTTGCTGTCATCACAGAGCCACCTTCAGATCCTCTGTTGCCCTCTCTCTGACCCTCCCCCACTTTCTCTCTCTCAAAAATAAATAAACACTGTTTAAAAAGACGCGGAAAAGTGGATTACCAGAATTCCGCACATACTCCTCCCTACTCTTGTTGTCATAAGCAGCTTTCGCTCTTCTTGCTCCTCACAGCCAATGGCCTTACCAAAATAGTGGCTCTTATTCTTGCCTGCTGGATCATAATCACGAGATCTACAAATGGCCCTGAAAACAGCCATAGCCTATGGTTTAATGCATGTTATTTTCAAAGATATCAGTGTCACATGCTACATCCTCTGCCACGACTACTTTTGCTTTGTGGACTGCAAACTCAAATCATCCATATCCCAGAGTTACAGGGACCTGATACAAAAAGTCTCTCAATTGGCTATTGGGAGAGGTAGTAAGTAGATCCACTCCCACTTCCCTCTTTGTTCCTGAACCAATGATTTCTGTTTGTTGGTTGGTTCGGTTCGGTTTGGTTTCCATTAGGCACACAGTTCCATAGACCGGTATCTGATTTAATGCAAAGACTGCATCATGGAGAATGCCACCCCACTCTTGCAGAATATTATATCTCTGGTTGGCATATCAGTTATGCCTCTAGAAGTCCATTCCAATACTCTATGAGACCAGACGCTTCTGAGTGGTATGGTAATTGATATAGCAGGTGGATCCCAGGGTTCACTGTGAAGAGGATCTAATGGTCTGATGCTTTGTGGTGTGGAATTCTATGCCTGTCGATCCGTTATTCTGTAAGCACGTAGATAGTGGTATTGAATGACACTCTGTGTACAGGAAGTTTGGTCCTCACCAGGTATAAATATGTCTCCGTATCAAGATGAATTGCTGGGCTTTCCAGGATAGAAGGTACCAGTATAGTCAACTTATTAGGTAATCAGTCTCCCAAAGTATAGTTGAAGTATATGAGTTGCTCTCTATTGTCGGATTATTTAATATTAAGTAGCAGGTAAGTCTTGCAAAGTAGGAGCTTATGGTGTTCAGCTCATGGATAGTGTCCACTTCTACAATCTTGTAGACTTTGTTTATGGGCCCTCCATGCTCATTTCAGAGTAGCCAATGATAACAAATAACCAAAGACCACTGCCCAGGTCATTTTGTCCAGTTGGTGGTTTGTTACTCTTTCCATGGTAATGCTTGCAAAGGTCAGGGATATACTATCCTCCCCCTGCTCCTCATCCTGTTTAATCAACAATCTGTCATTGATACACAATCCGTCATTGATTGAATCAATGTGATGTTCTACGGGATAGACAGATGATCTATATCTTCAGACTATATTTTGACAGAGGATGGCAACAATGTAAAGACATCAATAAATATTATTGTCTATTATCCATAAATGTATCTATTTCTGCTTCTTTTTTTCTAGTCAGAGTAAAATAGAAAATGGCTGTATACCATATTCCAAAGGCCTTGTTAATTTCTTCTAGAGACAATACCATGTTCAATGTAGCAAATGTGAACATAACTATCACTTGGTCAAGTTCGTGGGTCTTTAGTCATTATCCAGTATCCCTCCTGTTTCTTCAGGGTCTCACCTGATGAACTTTGGATAAGTTAGGCATAATCACACCTGCAGTCTTTAGGTAATTAATAGTTCACAAGCATCATCCTCCCACTACCAAGATCTTTTGTTTTCATTTTCATACTGGCTTGAGAAATGATGTTTGAGTTGTCACTTTTGTATCTCCATTGCTTCATTTTCTAGGGACCCAATGTGGAAGTTACTCCAATTAAAAAGTATATCAACCCCAATTACATAAACCACTGGGTGATTTTACTCATGCTATGCAAGCACGATGAGCCAACCTTTACCCATAATTCCATTATTACCTACTCTGGTAAGCCACTACTCTAATGGGTAGTAGTAGGATATGTATCAAGATGACACTTAGGTTCTTTGAGTTTCCAAATCAGCATAGGCCCTGTGTGCCCTGTGTGCAACTGACTCAAAATTCTCTAAATATTTTCTTTTCCCCAATGTAAATGGTTGTAAATCACTTTGGAGAAGTGTCTAGGGTATTTTACACACTGAAATGGTACTAACCATGGTACTGCTGGGTCTTACTTCCTATGCACATGATCTCTTCTTCCATCAATAGATACTGCACCTAAAAATTGGCTCAAGTCTAGGAACTGAGCAAGGGATCATAATTTGTCATTTGGATGACTACCATCAGACTCTTGACTCTACATTATTTTTCCTGGTTATAGATGCTAAGCATAAACCTTATTGGCACTTTTTTTCCCCCTTAAACGTATCATGCTCTAATAATCAGCTTTAAATCTCCTTGTGGATCAGGGCACCTGGGTGGCACCTGGGTGTCTGACTTTGGCTCAGGTCATGATCTCACTGCTCATGGGTTCAACCCCCGTGTCGGGCTCTGTGCTGATGTCTCGGAGCCTGGAGCCTGCTTCGGATTCTGTGTCTCCTCCTCTCTCTGTCCCTCCCATGCTCGTGCTCTGTCTCTCAATAATGAATAAATGTTAAAAAAAAATTAAATCTCCTGTGGATCAAGATGTTTTGGCTGCTCCTCTAGTCTCACCAGTCTCTATGATCATTGCCACCTCCTGTCTTTTGGCATTTAAGACCTGCACTTGGCTGCTATTACCTCTGGAGTAGAGGAGGAGGAGGTCCATAATTATTCATGGATATGAACAAGTCAGTATTTGTGACCTCCTGTCAGCCTTGACTTGAGAGAAGGTACAGTACTGAACTTCTTTTTTTTTTTAATTTTTAATGTTTGTTTATTTTTGAGAGAGAGAGAGAGAGAGAGAAAGAGAGAGCACGAGCCGGGGAGGGGCAGAGAGAGAAGGAGACACAGAATCGGAAGCAGGCTCCAGGCTCTGAGCTGTCAGCACAGAGCCCCACGCGGGGCTCGAACTCAGGGACTGAGATTATGACCTGAGCCAAAGTCAGATGCTCAACCAACTGAGCCACCCAGGTGCCCCAGTACTGAACTTCTTAGCGATGCTAAGAAGTGAGGCATCTCTCACCGGTACATTCCTGATGACTGAAGTGAAGGACATATTCTCACCTTACCTACTGTATCCAAACCAGCATTCCCACTTACTCAGCCCTTTTAGACCTTCCACATCTACTTCAGTTACCTATTGCTGCACAATACATTATTCTAAACCTTAGCAGCTTAAAACATCAAGCATTTATCACTTCATTTATTATTTCTTAGGGTCAGGAATCTGAGAGGGGTAAGCTAGGTAGTTTGGGATTGGGGTCTTTCAGAAATTTGCAGTCAAGATGTTGGTTAGCCAGAGCTGAGGTCATCTGAAAGCCGAACTGAGACTGGAAAATCCATGCCCATGAAATCTACCAACTTACACTGCTGGCAAACTTAGTTCCAGTTGTGATCAGGGGGTGTTAATACCTAGTTACATGGGGCTCTCCATAGGTTGCCTGAGTATTCTCTTGACATGGTAGCTGTCTTTCACCAACATGGATGATCCAAGAGAAGGTGTTGGAGAAGCCATAATATTTTTACATATGACTTAGCCTTGGGATTCATACATCACCTCTTCTGTTAATTCTTTTGGTCACATAGAGTACAATGTGTCTGATACAATGTGAGATGGGATTACTCAAGGGCATAAATACCAAGAAGAGATCATTGGGGTCATCTTGGAGACTGACTACCATAGTCTGCTTTCTGAGCCCCAAAATAACATCTCTTCCATTTAAAAATATACTCGCCTTTGCAAGCATACCTAAATTCTAATCCATTTTTATATCAGTTCAGGGTCTAGAATTGTGTCATTTAAATCAGGTCCCACTGTAGATAAATTTCCTCTAGAGTAGTTATTTAAATACAGCTCCTCAAATGCAGTTCCTCTTAATCTGAAGAATTTGAACTATCCCATAATGATGTATCATGCATTTGAGCAGAGACATAACTTTCTAAAAAATTTTATCCAACATTTCCTGTGATTTAAGCAGAGAGGTTTTTATGTTTGTTGGAAGCTCACAAGAAAAAAAGAAATTTATAAGTAAAAGTGTTTAAAGTTTAAACTGGATTTAAGAGATTATTCAAGTGAAACATAATACATAATTTCAAATATTCAGCATGTGACAATATGAATGAGGATTTCCTATGGGTCATCACAATTTTACAAATATTTCTGGCATAGTTGGAAGAGAGAACATAGCAGCAAATGGGTGGTTAAATATGTGACCCTCCAACTCTGAGGTCCTGTGTTTTTATAAATACATAACATCAAAAATAATTTATGAAAATTACACTCAACAAAATGGCCAAAATTAATGGAGAGTCTTAGGAACTTGTGAAATATGTGTTTTCATAATCAATGGAAAGTGATGAAAGAACAAGTTAAATATAACCATAAGCATCCTATACATGTTTTAAAATGCACTCAGATTATGAAAAAAAAATAACTCAAATTATTACTGCACAAGTGTCCTCACAAAACATTTATAAGCCCTTAAAAGGATCATTTGATAATTTTTTAAAATTTTTTGAATGTTTATTTATTTTTGAGAGAGAGAGAGAGAGACAGAGAGAGAGACAGAGAGAGAGAGAGAGAGAGAGAGAGAAAGCACAAATCGGGTAGGGGCAGAGAGAGAGAGGGCGACAGAGAATCTGAAGCTGTCAGCACAGAACCCGATGCGGGGCTTGGGGCTTGAACCCACCAACCATGAGATCATGACGTGAACCAAAGTCAGACGCTCGGGCAACTGAGCCACACAGACACCCCTCATTTGTCTGAAATTTTGATTGTATAATCATATATTTTTTTCTCCCTCACTCTCTTGTTCCCATCCTCTTCTTTCCCTTCTCTCTTTCTCTTACTCTCCATTTCCATTATTTTTCTATCCATTCAATGAGTATTATATGCACAGTTATGTTTTTACTTATTATGCAGTATAGAATAGAGCATGGGTTTGAAGTCAGGGTAGCTGCACACATTTCTCCATACAGCCATTTGGACAGAGAAAGACCTTGTCAGGGCACCTTATAATACTTCTAAACTTCATTTCCCCATTTGTAAAATGGAGACATTTAGAGTACCTAACTTATTTATCTATTAGAAAAGATGTAAATAATTTGTATAAAACACTGGTACATAGGTAAATTAGATATTTTTTTCTATTTTATGGTATTAAATACTCCCCAATATTTGCATTCCTCCACAAATTCTTGACCTAGAAAAGTTTCCTCTGTAAAAAATATACTCTCAAAAAGCTCTATATACTCTCAATAGACTCTTCACAAGTATACTCTTATACTCTCAATAAGCTCTATACTGCCTCCATTGTAGACTGTCCTGATGGCTTTTGTCACATGCAGCAGAAGTTTAAGAGGTTTATTTACCCCTTTGTCTTTATCACGCAAACATCTGAGGTTAGCAAAAAGGGTATAGTTATAAAGAAAGGGAAAATATATACAAATATTATTTTAATACTATTTCAAACTAGTAATTAAATTACCTATACAGTAAACTTATGGTCTTTCAAATGATTTTGAATGTTAATGATAAACCAAATACTTGTTATTCACTGTCTTCTGGGTAGTTTCTCCAAGTACAAACTCTATTCAAAATAAGCCCTACAAATTCCAACACCTAGGAAAAGAGCTCCTTTGCATATCCTCCTTATGAAATGTGCTTTGTGATAGACAGTCACTTAAATATTAACATAAAATGAAAATTCAAAGTGAGAAAATTTTGAGGCAACAGTTTTGTTCAAAATAAATATTAAATACATTAAATGGTTAGATTTCAAATAAATGAAGTCAGGTAGAAAATATTTAGCATAAATTCAAGTGTTCATCATAAATATCGTGAGACCATGTGTCATTTCAAAGAGCACTCTATAAACTGCTCAAAGAATAATTATCCATTGGAGTTTAATTTAAGCTTTATTAAAAAATTATGACTGCCTTTCTATGTAAATTACCCAAATATAAACATACATCGTAGTAAGATATCATTTATTTATTAAAGAAATTTTATATTAACATAGAATTGCCAGAGTAACACAATTGATAAATAACAATAGTAGACAAGAATTAACAGTTCCTCAAAATGCATTCTATTCTAGGTAGAATATCTATTAATTCCATTATCTAATGATTCAAATGTTAGTTAAAGCAAGAAAATAGTATATTAGTAAGGAAACTTGTAATGTGTCTGTATTGAAATAGTTTTCAATGAGTTAGTTCAGGAAGCATCACTTACTATGCATCTCTCATACTTGTCAAGGTGGGGCCTGTCCAGGTTGCAGACTTTTGGCTTCTGCTTCTTTACTGTCAGTACAGATAGATAAATCCCTGCATTGATCCCCATGCCATGCTATATGGAGCAGCTTTCAGCACACATTCCAGAATAATAAGCATGTATTTTGATGCAGCCTGTGGTATCTGATCAAAAAAAAAAAAAGATATTAATTTGAAAAGTGTCACATGTTCTCCTAGAAGCAAGTACCGAGATGGAGGTATGTGAAGGAAATGTATTAGGGAACACTTTTATGATCAGTGTTTGAGGGAAAACAGTAGAAACAAGATTGATCGGAAGGAGATATTGGACAGCAGTGCCTTCAGACCAATATCTATGCCAACTGTGACAGAATGTTTGAGAGTAGAGGAGCCATTCAGAGCTGCTCTGAGTTTTAGGGAGAAGGCTAAGACTCTATACTCCTGTGTTGATCATCACTCAACATAGGTTGACTGGAGAAGGAGGCATAAACTAAGGGGAGGACTGAGCTCTCCTGAAGAGGAATGAGCTCTCAGATGACAACTTTCTGAGCAAATCTGTCTGTCCAATATGGGAGGAGGGTGTGCTATGTAGCTTGAATAGCAGAGTAGGACATGAGTGTCCTCTCTTTATGCTACTTAGACCCACTTGCTTAGTTTGAGTCCTGGCAACAGCTACTTCAGTGCAGTGGGGCCTATTTTCCCAGGGGAAAATATAAAAGAAATATTAATGGGACAAAGGCAGCACAGCTGGACTAGAGGCAACACATAATCTCCATTCTCTACCTTACTAAATTCCTTAACCTTTATCTAGAAGCACAGGTGGGTCACCTGGTGGGGTGATCAAGACCCATCCCAGAGAGGTTCAAGCTTCTCTTTGCCGTGTCCTGATCAGGCCATGGGTGCTATACTTTTCCCTTTACCTACCATCATGATTTGGCAAGGTAGTACTAAGTGGTTCCCAAGTTAATCACCTGGTTACCAAATATATTTATCCCTACCATACCTCCTCCTAATGGCAAAAATTAATTGACACTATCAGTATGATGATTCATTACTTGCCTGCTGATTCCTCAGCACAAGATACATAAACATGAAATGCCCAGACAACAGCTGTAACTTAAAGTACCATTGGAATTTCTCTTGCCTTGTACCTTAGTGGAAATGTTCCTCTTTTGAGAAATAGGAATCTAATTCTACAGAGCACAGAGTTATGAGAATGGAATCACAAATTCCTCCAGCAAGTCATGGGAAGTGATGGTAAAGTGGGATACTCTTGCTTCTGTCCCTTAGTTATAGATCTCTGCATATACCTGTTGGGAAAACAGGAGCAGAGCATATAATGGTAACTGAATTAGCATGTATTTTTCCAGAATTTTGAAAAAGGGTGACCAACCTCTTACAACACTATTCCCAACCTGGTACCTCAGCTATGCTTCCACAAGGCTGTTCCACCAGTCTTTAGTTGATCCATGAATTCTATGATCATGGACCACTGATAGTATCTACTTTAATATAAAAAGGGTGCCTGAATCTGAGGCAATATCATATGGGATGAGGTTTCGGTGAATGAAACATTCTGAGCCTTCAGTGGTTTGTACTGGGGCAGTGTGGGAAGAAAGGCAAACTCAAGGGCAGAATGAATAATGATTGCTATGAAAATATATCGCTTCCCCATTTCATTGTGGAAGAGTTCCAATTTAATCAATTTACACCTAAGGACCAGTTGGTATCCTTGAGGAAGAGTGCTATACTAGTTGTTAAATGTTAGTTCCTCATTATAGAAGACTGAACAATCAAAAATGTCAACAATGTGATAAGGCTTAGTGAACAGAAACCCATTCATAGCCTACAGCTATGGTCCTTTGGGTGTTCCATTCATGAACCTCCAATGCCTGCTCTGGAGTGGTCTGTGACAAAGACTGATATCAACTGGTTGAGTCATCCTGTCTATTTGGTAATTTAATGTCTCTTCCCAGACTGATGGGCTCTGGTAGGCATTAAGAATATAGTAAGAATACAGCCCTCATGTTTTGTGACCATCACTGGCCAGTCCTTTCACAAAATTATATACCATATCTTCATTTCCTGTATTTTGACCTTTTTCTTCCAGGTCTTGAAAAATAGGCCACACATCTACAACTATCTATAAATCTGCATATATTCTAAATATGGGCTACCTCATTTGCCACACAAAGCAGATAAGAGATGTCATCTACAAAGACTTGTCCTCTGAAGAATTTCCTCACATCACTGTGTTTCAGAGCCATCTCTGAGTGGAGGTGTAATGCAGACATCATCCATTTTCAGCTGCATATATACTGAGATAATCTGTCCATGAACTAAGCTCAGATCTTTTTCTCTTTGGTCAGGAGTTCATAAAGGGTCCACAGTGGGACTGTATGTGTGTGTTGAGGAAGAGACACTGTGCAGTCATTGTGGGTGATGTGACAGTCTGTTCATCGCTCCTGGAGCATGTTTGTGTCCTCTAATGTTGCCTGTTGACTCTCAATGAAACAGGCTGAATAAACCACTGTAAGGCAAACCTTACCATGGAAACTCTGGTCACGGAATAGGGAAACCTAAATATAATGGGACTAATTGGATCCCAGGATGGGAGGGGCCAAGTGGCCACACTTACATTTTGGAAAAATGCAGTCTTGAGGAGTTGAGAAAGTTGACTTGGATCACATAGGCTGTTATCAATAATGAGACTGTATGACCCTGCTGCCTGCATTCTCCCATTATTTTCTTTTGACCATAGTTCACGTGGGATGGTTAGAGATTACAGGATATAGAGTCAGATGAAGCAGATTTCACTCTGCACTCTCTTCATTCCAGGCAGGTTGTTCTTCTTTTATTTCATTTGTGCATCCTACTTTCTGCTGCCCATAGTGCTATCACCACCTCAAGTTCCTCCATTATACACGTGGCATTTGTTCATATTTCTTTTTTTTTAATATGAAATTTATTGTCAAATTGGTTTCCATACAACACCCAGTGGTCATCCCAACAGGTGCCCTCCTCAATGCCCATCACCCACTTTCCCCTCCTTCCCACACCCCAAAGCACTCACGCAAGAAAGCCTTTCCCAATTCCCAGGTAGGATCAGCTATTCCTCTTATATATGCTTCTAAAATGCTGCTTAGTTTCCTTTTATCACTTATGATTTGAAATAATATATTCCTGTGAAAAAGTGATGAAAACTAATTTCCTCTACTAAACAATAAGGGCAAATACTGTTTTTCCTTACCATTGTATCCTGAGAGGCCAATATAGCCTTCTAGGGAGTAAAATCATGAAAATATCTGTAGAATAAATTAACGTTGCTATTTGTTTTATTTGAAATCTCTTGAAAACATTTTAGCCAGGATTCCCAGTTTGTGTTTTTAAGAAGATAATGTAAACTCACAATGTATGGAAATGTAAATCCATGTGTTTACTATAAGAACCTGTCTTCACGGGAGCCCATTTTGGCCATATTGTCAGCACACATATAATATCACTTATGCTTTCAGGCCCTTCCTTATATGCTGTCTTTAATTATTCTCTCCGTGTTTCATTTGCATTGAATTTACTTCCTTGTCTCAATATGTAGCAACCTGAGAACAAAAAATCATTCGCATACTTTATTAGAAACCCTAGTGCAACTCATAAAAAGAGAGACGCCCATTGGCATAAGGGACACATTGTTAAATGGATGCTTGACTATATTCTACATGTCACACTTAATTGAAAAGCAACCTTGAAATTCAATAATATCTCACTCAGAAAGCAGAAACTCTAAAATAAATTAAAACACAGTGGTTTATGTCTTTTTGCCCTTATGACAGACTAGCCTGACTTAAGCAGTTTTGATTTACTCAAATCTCTTGAGACTGAAGTCACTAAAGAAATAGTGTAAGTCACTACTGCTGTATTTCAGTAAAGGCTAACATTTTGCTTCAGCACGTGAACAAATTGGATCTTCAGAAGAGATATTAACAGAATTATAAATGATATTATCTTTGAATTTAGGACTTTTGGTTGAATGCTACACAACATGTCTACTCCCAGAAATCATAAAACCACATGGACGAAAACTCTGCCTTAGTATCAACAGAGATAAAGAAGACGGAAAAAAATAAACTTTTTAGAGGTTGAATTTTGTCCTTCTCACAAATAATTTTTACTGTGAATCATAGACTCTATGTAAGTCATATAATTAATTTTTTAAAATATGTTCTTGTGCTTTCACTTCCAGCTATGGTGAATTAGCATACAGCAGAACAGTACTTCTATTGAGAACAACTAGAAAGGAGAAACAAACTAAATTATAAAACAAAGGCATCTCCTCTTTAATGGCATGAGAGAGATAGTAAGGTTAATAGGAGTATAAGATTAGGGGACAAGTCAGAACCAAAACAAAAACTGCTCATAAAGGATATATTAATATGGAGATCCTGAGCAAGAACTATATTTTAGGAGGCATAGAATCTTAATTCTTTTCGTGGTGTTGGAAAACAGAAGTTGAAATTTAGGATAACCAATGCATCAGAACTTGAGAAGTTAAGACACCAGGGAGAAGCAAAGTGCATAGATATGAAGCCAACCATCTAGGCTGGCTTTCTCTCAGAGAAAGATTTTGCCAAAGCATAAATTGCCTGGGTCACAAGGCGCAGCAGCTGTGCAGAGTCATTGAAAGGCTCATCACTGTAGGCAGGTAAACACTGGAGTTGAAGGCCAACCATAACAGAAAAGTTTGCTAAACATTTTCCACTGGGCCTCCTGAAAGAGGTTACTGCGTGGGTGGCAACTTAGCGGTAACTGTAAGAACGAAAGGTTAATTGTACCTTATATTTTGAGGTAAGATAATGAGTTTTAATAAGGATGTTGTACACTATTAATCCCTTTCAACTAGACTCATCATGCTATTTTTCTGTCCTCAGTGAGTTTTCTGTTACCTTCACGGGATAAAGGTTTTGAAATTTTAGGAATACCACCACACCAGATGTCACTTTTCTAAGTAAACCTGTAAACGTCTCTCGTTAGCCAGTTGGCACAATGTTAAATTTGTCAGTGGAAAGCATTGGAAAGATACTGCTGGAAGAAGGGACCTGTCTTCCTGTTTCCAGCAAGCTTTTCTTCCTTGCTCTGGCATCAGTGCCAGAATGTGGCTGAAATACACCATATGGTTCTCACCCTCCAGAGAACTCTAGAGGCACTCCAGCACACCGCTCTCCTGTGAGCTTCAGTATTATGTCAGTGGGCAGCTTCCTAGTAGGTCCTGCTGACACATTAGTGAGAGGTTTCTCAGTGCTTCTTCCCAGCACCCTACAAATCTCCTCATCAAGATTTACCAGTGTCCCATTGGGCAGTTCCCTGATTTTCAATCCTTGACTATGGCACCTCAGTGAACTTCGCCATCAGGTAGTGGAGTAAAAAACACATGCTTTCCAATGAAGTTTGCATCTCAGACTTGGTGAGAGGGAAGATTCTCCCAAGTTTGTCCTTTTCTTGGGTACTCTGACTCAGTCTCAGTGATTGATCCTTAGATCTATTATTTTTTTTCCCTCTAGCATGCTCTTTAACTCTTTTTAGTTAGTAGATATTAGTTCGTAGTTTTTTGAGTTAAAAATCTTGAGTTCAAATTACTGATGTGATTTCTGTCCCCTAACAGGACCCTGACTAAAAAATCCACCATCTTATTTTCTATCTACCTTAATATTCACCTATACCTCTTACTTATATCCACTCATACCCTACCTATTGCTTGTCCCATGGCATATCACCTCATCTCATTAGTCCTGCTAAGACACAGCCACATAAAGTGATAGCTACCTGTAGAAAAAATTTTAATTATTGAGGAGAAATCAGCAGCGCACATATGAAGGACTGGTTTTATCATGTTCTAAGACATCTTATTTAAAAATCAACAAGAAAAAAAATCAACCTAGGATATCTGAAATTTCTTCCCAGAAGATGCTATAATGCAATCATCCTCAAAATAGGAGTTTTCTGTTCAGTGAAGATGTCATTGAATTTGTTCCAAGTTATGTATTTGTCTTAACAATATTCTGACAAACAATTTTTTAAGTAAGGATGATTGGCAGATTTGGGCAAATTACACATGTTACAATAATAAAAGAGTCCTAATAATTTTATAGATGATGAAAATGTTTACTCAATCATAATAAATTAAATTTTAGAATGTTTCCTAAAGAAAAGTTTATACAATTGAATTTGTTCTCACTTTTATTACTTTTATTTTGATAGTGCTTTACAACATGATTTTCATATCAATATTTCATTTAAAGTTTGAGGACCTAAGGTAAAAGAAGAATTGGCAGGGTGAGATTGTCTTCATTTTTTTCTTGGTCTCAGATCCACGTCTATAAATGAATTTTTGATTCAAACAAAGTATCCACAACTAATGAAAATTATTGCATATTTTATACTGAATTAAGACTTACATTTTCTTACCTCCATTACCAGTGGGGATAAAGCAATTTCTCCTACCTGTTATTTTGTGGCAACAAGAAGACTTTTAAGCAATGGAGAGGTTGTGAGTACCATCAACTATCCCCATTCATACATGAGCATGAAATTTAAGCAGTGAAAACCAGAGACCAATATATTTTTGCTTTAAGTTTTTATTTAAATTCCAGTGAGTCAACACACTGTGTAATATTAGTTTTAGGTATACAGTTTGGTCATTCCACACTTCCATAAAAGACTCAGTGCTCCTTACAACAACTATTCTTTAGTACAACTACGTGGGTACAACTGAAACTACAGAGAGCTACTAACTACATATTCCTGTGATGGCTGAATACTGAAGAACCTTTTCTGATACAAACTTTTGTAATAAGCTTTCAAATGATTAAACATTACTAAGAAGCATTCTTAGAGATGATCCAGAAAGAGTATGCAGAACTTAGTCACATTTCTTCTTGAATTTTTAATAACTAGTTTTTTAATGTTTATTTATTTATTTTTGAGAGAGAGAGAGAGAGACCACAAACAGAGGAGGGGCAGAAAGAGAGAGGGAGACACAAATCTGAAGCAGGCTCCAGGCTCTAAGCTCTCAGCACAGAGCCCAATGCAGGCCTCGAACTCACCAACTGTGAGATTATGAACAGAGTCGGTGTCTGATGCTTAACCGACTGAGCCAGCTAGGATCCCCTCTTCTTGAATTTTTAAAAAGAAGTAATTTCCAAGACCACTGGGAAAATGAATTTATTCTCACCATACTATTTCAAACCTATCTTTACTGAGAGTATACAGTTGTGACTTAAGAAGTATTGGGCAATTGGAAAAAAGTACCACCTTCTTTGCAGTTGAACCCGGTTCCTTGTCTTGCTCTTAACTTTTACTGGAACTACTTCCTGAAAAATGGTAATGATAATAAAATAATGATGCCACTTTAACTCTTGTATACTTCTTTCTAGATTAAAACACATTACCAATAATACTAGGAGGTAAACAACTTTTCTCCATCTGGAATGAGTAAACTGAGGCTTAGGGAGAGTAAGGGATTTGTCAATGCCATAATGTGTGTGGAGAGCCTAGACTCAAACCAAGGACTTTGGATGTTGGCAAAATTAATGGCTTTTAGATCAGAAGATGCAATTTAAGATAATAAGGTCGATAGCAACAATACTATTTAATGTGAATTTACTATGTGATAGGGAATCCCACTAGTAGTTCACGCATGGTATAATTTAATCTCCACAAACAATCCATGTGACAAGTATTCTAAGTGTATATATCTAAGCCTAAACATACCATAAAACTTCGGTTTGCAAGCATAATTCGTTCTGGAAATATGGTTGTAATCCAAAGCACTTGTATATCAAAGCGAATTTTCCCATGAGAAATAATAGAAGCTCAGATGATTCATTCCACAGCCCAAAAATATTCATATAAAAAAGATTACAATACTGTAATTTAATACAAAATAATAAATAAAATACAAAATATAAAGAAAAATAAGCAAATTAACCTTTATTTTCTTTGAAAACCTTTGTGGTTGGTGTGAGAGAGACAAGAGAGAGAAGGATGTAGGATGACTTTCTCTATCATTAATGAAATCACAGTTATATTTGGCCCCATGGAGTCTTTTCTTTTTCATGAAAATTTAACAAGGAACCTATCCAGTGACACTTGCTTTTGCCTCCTCTTGAGGATTTCAGAGAAATGTGACATTGCATTGTCATTAAACAGATTCATTGCTCTCACTGCTACAGCTTTATAAATATATTGTATTATATGGACTTCCCAGCACCTAGTTCTGCTCTTGGTGTACCTACCTGTTCACAAAGGAACTCTGATTCTGCCATAGAAAGCTTCCAAGGATAAGGACAAGATGCTAATTTCTTTCTTTTGAAAAGAAACACAGGTTAATTTATCCCTTTGTTTAACACATATTTACTTAGCAAGTATTTGTGAAGCATGCCATACAGGAAAATGGTAAATTTCATTTATTTATTGAGCTGTTTTGAAAAAATATCTTTCGGTAAAATTTTATTGTTGACCTAACTATGTCTTACACATTCTTTCTAAGGTTTATTCTAAAATATTTTATGTATTGTTATTGTTGTTGAAATTATAAAGGAAATTAACTTTTAATTACATTCTCTAAATTTGAAAAGGACTAATTTTTATTACGTTTTGCATCTTTGTGTCTAGGGAAATGTTACCATACTTCATGGAATTTAAGAAAATAGTGGAAATAAAACCGTGTTCATCTTGCCTATGGCCAAGAAAAAAGAGGAAAAATTATAAAGCTTAATACTTTGTTTTACATGACATATTAGAAATTCTGGTAAGAAAAATATTAAGTTTACAAAATATTCAATTTACAATCTTTTATTAAACTAGTAACTTCTAAGAATTATAAATAAAGAATGTACAATTACAAAAATGTAGGGCTGTCTCTTATCAACACAAATTAGCCAACAAATTATATTCAAGTAGCTTTCTACTTTTCAATGTAGACTTAATCACAGAATTATCAGGCCCTATCAGTTGTGTTACGTTTGTTGACCTAAATCTGAAGAAGACACAGATTAGCCTCAAAGAGTTTATAACTGGACAGCCTTACCACTAAATATAGAAATTCTGAAGCAACGTGATAAATGCTATTATAGAGATATTCTTATTTAATCAATCACTTTTTTAAGAAAAATGAGCATCTAATGAAAGCAATGAGTGTCCTGAGCCTGTCATTGATTATTTTAGATTAAAAAAAAAATACGGGGCGCCTGGGTGGCTCAGTCGGTTAAGCGGCGACTTCGGCTCAGGTCATGATCTCGCGGTCCGTGAGTTCGAGCCCCACGTCGCACTCTGTGCTGACAGCTCAGAGCCTGGAGCCTGTTTCAGATTCTGTGTCTCCCTCTTACTGACCCTTCCCTGTTCATGCTCTGTCTCTCTCTGTCTCAAAAATAAATAAAAAAAAAAGTTACCAAAAAAAAAATACATCTATTTTTCCATGTGTGTGTGTTCTAGTGAAATTATTTTAAAATCCCTTCCCTGGGTTTATTTTGCTCCAACTCTTGTCAATCTTATTTTTAATACGACTCTTAAGGATTCACCTTATACTTTTTGAAGATCGGAGTCAATAACACAATTCTGTTGGGGGAGAGTATTTAGAAGTTGAAAACATTTGTTTTAGTTGTTTGTTAAATTATTTTCTTCTACAGAAATTCCTGTGATTTCTTTGAATGAAATGTGTTCTGTATCTCCCTGGTAATTCTTCTCCCAGACACTTAGTATCTAAGAGAATATATCATTGCCTTCCCCGTTCCATTCATGATATCCAGGTCCAGTGGAAGCAACCTATGCGGATGCAGAAGAAGCGGTGTCCACAAGTGGCATTTCACTGTTTGTATGGTCATATCAGCAACTTTAGAGTTACTTTACCCAGGTTCAAATTGTCACGTCACCACTCCCCAGGTTCATTTCGGCAGACATGTATTCAGTTTATTTTTCTGCGCCCGGATACCTTCTAGGGTCGTTATGACTCAGGAGGATTAAACAAGGCAAAACATGGAAAGTAGTGAGCACATGCCCAACATATGACATCTATTCAAAATATAACTTATTTGATAATGATGCAATTGTATGCATAGCATTTGCTTCATTTTTATCTCACAATCCCTAGAATTATTATAAGAAAGAGCGCATGCTGGAGGTACCTGCTTCTAAAAAGAATTTGAAAAGCTGCCACCATGTACTTTTTGTGAATGGAAGTGAGAGATGAAACCTATAAAAATCCTTCAGTCAATTTTTTATAGTCTCTGGTGTCAATAATCATTTTGAACAGGTGTTTCTCAAATGTAAATCCTCAGTAATGACTTGTTCTGGCAAATCCCTGTGTTTTCAGTAGTCTGTTGTCTACTCCTCACACACTCCACTTCAAAGTCAGCTTTCACGGCACCCAACTCTGTTTTCATTTGGAAACTGAAGGAATCCTCCTTCATTTTTCCTCTCTTTCTCCTCCTCTATACCTGAGTACTGCTCTCGAGCCAGCTATTCAAGGTAGAAATCAGGTCTTAATTTGAATTTACCTCCTCATTTGGCAATTTCAATAATATTCAGCATTTGTGCTGTATGGTTCCCATGAGCGGTCAGTATTTTCACAGCTAGCTTACTGCTATCTCTCTCACACTCCAGACATGTTTTTCTTTAAGGAAAAAAACATGATATTTACATATTTTTAATATTAAATAAAGCTTATATAAATTCCTAGCTTCATCAGATTTGTATCTTGGACTCTCTATCAGGAAACAAAACAAGAAACAAAAACCAGATGTATATATTCAACAATGGCCTAATTACAAGACTGGAAAGTCTCCTATTCTCTCTCATTTTCAGTAATCTCATTCTGACATATCTTTGGGCTTCTTTACTGGTTTTCCTCCTATCCTAAATGTTTTCACTCTGTTTTTAAAGATGTAGGTCCACTATAAATAAATGCCAATAAATCATCAATATCTTAGACATTGCGAATACAATGGGAATACACTTTTTAAGATTGTAATTCTGTGGCAATATGTATTCAACATTTATGCACACACACACACACACACACACACAGAAGATAAGTGCAAAAGTAGAGTGAGAAATACTATGATATGGAAACCTGAACAATTATGATAAATAAATGCTTGCAAGGGATTCTGACAGAGAGAGCAGAATGTGTAAACTACGGGACATTAAGAAATGTTCTGAAAACTCGATTTGTATAGGAGAGCAGAAACTTGAGTAAGGAATGTAAATGAATAGGAATTTGAAGAATTGAAGCAAGCAGAGAATAGAAGTGGATTTTCTCTCTTGCCATGGTGCAGGGTCTTGGATTTATCCCGAGGATAATCAAAAGTTATTGTAGGAACGTACACTGAAGGTAATTAATTACAACTGAGTTTTGTAGTATGGCTTTAACTTCAGTGTAGAATTAAACCACAGGGGGAGAAAGGGGAAGCAGAAAGACCCACCAAGAGTCAAACTGTGTCATAAACTAGATGAAAAATTATGACTTAAGTAAAGCTAATGCCAATGAAGATGGGAATATATGATTTATAAGATATTAATATACATAATTAATAGGTTTTAGAGACAGGAGAAAGAAGTAAGGAAAATGGAGAAGTCAGGAAAGACACACACATATCTGATTCACTCAAAGTGAGGCTTAGCATTCACCACGACTGTGATAAAAGACAGGGGAACCTTTAGGGAAAATACAATATTATGAATTTAGTATTGTAACTGTTGAGCTTCAGGTGCCTATTCCACCTGTTCAAATACCAAGAAGGTATTTGTAAACATAGGCCCAGACTTCAGGAGAGAAATCTGGGCTGAGAAAATTATCTGAGAGTTACAATATAGAGATTACAAATATTGCCACGGAAGGGAATGATTTCTACCGAGATAATGGAAGAAGTGAGAAGAGAGTCTAGGATAGAATGTTGAAAATATCAGAGAATATTTAAAGAAAAAACAACCCCTTCTGCTACAACCCACATCTTTGTAACTTAACATAAAGATTTCTTTGAGGACATTATTTACCTGAAGCACTGTTATCTGTAAGCTACTAATTTTGTTCATACTCTATTAGAAGATGAAAAAGGAAACACAGGGAAAACGAAGAGCCTTCATTTTCTAATTATCATTCAACCAGTTGGCAATTAATAGCTTATCACACCCTCCTCCTCCTGTGAGGATCATGCCATTCACCTACGGCACATTTACTTTAATGATTAAAGAAAAAATATCTTAGAATACTTGTATAATTGCTGTAACTTAATCTCTTAAACTTCATACCGTCTTTTGGTATCTCATTTACCTTCTATCTTTGTTGAACTCTTAACCCAAGAACCTGAAATCCATAGCTCATACCTCTATGGACAAGACTCAAGTTCATTGACTTCTTGATTTTTTTTTTAATAGTCATATGCGCTTTGCTGACCCGACCCCAAAATCAATTCGGTATCTAGTTGTCCCTTCTAATTTCTAACTGACTAAGAATCTCTGGGTACACCCACAGAAATTAGTAGTTTGATATCTCAAGAAATATATCATTTCCAATATGAACTTCCCTTTTTTTTTCTTTCAGTAATGTCTAAACTCACATCCCTCTCTAAAATTAAGTCTTTTCTTCTGTTCCACTTCCCTTGAAAGAGTAGACTCAAATGTTCTGTGCCCTTAGTTCCTCCTATGCAGTCTTGGATCTGCAATCTGGCTCCAATCGCATACCTCCAAAGAAACAGCTCTTTATGATTCAGCAGTGTTCTGCTGGGGCCAGAGATTTTTGATTACCTTCAATGTATCCATGAGGATAGAGCAAAGGTGTCTATTTCTGTGAGATTAGCTACAAAGAGATCACTCACTCCTTCTTGGCTAGACAAATGCACAGTCTCCATTCAATCAGATACCAGTGCCCAGACTCTCTTATTTCACATGATATCTCTGTCCAACCAAAGCCTATCTACCAGAATAAATAAATAATACACATACACACACACACACATACATACATGCATAGAGTTCTGAGAACACTAAATACAATAAATACACTAAATGCAATAGAGAAAACTATTCCACCCATAAGAACGCAGATTGTAAAGAGCATTGACAGTCCTATTTTCTTTTTTAATCTTTATTTCCACAATAGCAGAGGTAAAGAACATGTAATTTTCAATCTACTTATGGAAATCCCACACATTATATAATAAACTTACCTTAAAAAGATGCTAACCCAGAGGTAGTCAGAGCTAAAACAACAGATTCCTTTTATTTCTTTGAACTGGTTGCATTTTATTTTTATTTAAATGTACATGAATCAGTTAAAATAATCCATATATCCACCTTGAAAATTTGTTTTAGAAATTAAAATCAGACAAAGTATAATTTAAATTTCGGTTGCAATAATTTAGGTATGGGTTTTCACTAAAGTGTGTTCAAACTACAGAATATGGTGACTATATAACAACTTATTGGTCCATTGTCATGCAGATAGACAGTTTTTGCCCATTTTTAAAAAATGAAAACAAATAAAACTTCTATGAACATTCTTGTACTTTCTTGAACCCAAGTTCAAAAGTTTCTCCAGGGATTATACTGAGAAAAGGAACAGATAGGTCATGGAGGATTTTATTTTATTTATTTACTTGTTAATTTTTTAATGTTTATTTATTTTTGAGAGAGAGAGAAAGGGATCATGACGAGCTGAAGTCAGACACTCAACCAACTGAGTATCTCAGGCACCTCAGTCATAAATGATTTTAGTGTTCAATCCTACACAACAATAGCAAATGGGTTTCCAACTTTTTTTTTTTAATAAATGTCCATTGCCATCAGCAAAGTGTAATAGTTGCGTATAATCCACATCCAATCCAACATTTCTGCCGATGGATCAGTAAAATATATTGTTTCATTTTGTTCTTAATTTGTCTTTTCTGTTTCCTTATGCAGGAGAGCATACTTTTCTCTGTGTGTGTGTGTGTGTGTGTGTGTGTGTGTGTGTGTGTATAATTATATATATGTATGTCACTTTGTTTTTCTATGTTTTTCCTTCTATCACATTAATTTATTATTGTCTTTTTACAGTAAGATTTGATTGCATGCTGGAAAAATTGCCCCTTGTCATTCATTATTAGTCTCAGTTGTCATATTTCTTATATAATAACCCTATTGAAATTTTGTTTGAAATTATAATACATCTAGAAGACAATTTGAAGAGCTCAGATGTCTGTATGATGCTGACATTTCATGTGAGTAAATATGGGATAGTCTTCTTTAATTCAGTCCTTATTTAATGTTCTCAATAAAGTTTTACAGATTGACGCACAGAGGTTTTTCATATATGCTGTCATTTTTATTCTCATTTAAATGTCATTGCTAATGTCACTAGTGTTATTTAAAATTCTAATTTTTATTTATTTATTAAAAAATTGTTAATGTTTATTTAAGAGAGAGAGAGAGAGGGAGAGAGAGCATGAGCAGGGGAGGGGTAGAGAGAGAGAAACACAGAATCTGAAGCAGGCTCCAGGCTCTGAGCTGTCAGCAGAGAGCCCAATGTGGGGCTGTAATTCATGAGCTGTGAGATCACAACCTGAGCCCAAGTCAGATGGTCAATTGACTGAGTCACCCAGGCACCTCCAATTCTAATTTTTATACTATGGGTTACTGTTTTAGAAATGTACATTATATTTGTAGTGGAATTTTTTTAATAGCTAAAAGATTTTCCAGGTTTTTAATTTTTTTCTTGAATCACTGTGATAGTTTCTATTGTATTTAGTATTTGACTATTTTTTCTAGGTTTTACAAAATTACTTTTGTGTTGTTCGTAGCATGGTATGTTAAATTCTTACATAAGATTTGGATCCAGTATGTTTTATTCCTGCTATATTGTGTATGGGTGCCACACTCTCCTTTTCTTGATCAATCTTGTAAATATTTTGTCTTCAAAGAACCAATTTTTAATTTTTTTATGTTTATTTATTTATTTATTGAGAGAGAGAGAGAGAGAGAGAGACATACAGAGCAGGAGCAGGGGAGGGGCAGAGAGAGAGACACACAATCCAAAGCAGGATCCAGACTCTGAGCTGTCAGCACAGAGCCCAACGGGGGGCTCAAATTCACAAATCACAAGATCGTGACCTGAGCCGAAGTCAGACGCTTAACCAACTGAGCCATCCAGATGCCCCTAAAGAACAAATTTTTTAATTTAAAAATTCCCTTTTCTGTGTCTTTCTGTATGTTACTTTATTTTTTCTTTCCATTCTCTTTCTCCCTCTCAACTCTTTCTGTCTCTCCTCCCTCCCTCTCTTCTTTCTTTTTTATTGGTGTAAAACAAAAAAGAATACTGGGAGAAAATACACAAATCAGAGGCATTCATTATGGTGAATTATCCCAAATTTAGTACCTATGACTGGCATACAACCAAGAAATAAGAAAACAGCATCTCAGAAAGGACATTGTGCTCTTCACAAGAGCCACTTAGCTGAGCTTGTGGTTCTTAACTTCACATGGATGGACGAGGGTGTAACTCTCCACCTGCCTTCTGTCCCTAGGCTTTGCTCTCTGGGCTGTACTGCTCACTTCAAGGGAATTCTTCTGAACTAAACCTGGCTCTTCCTTCAGTAATTCAAACTGATGTTTTATGACAGTTGGAGACCCATGTACATTTGTGAAGCCAGTAATAACTCAAAGAGAGTTTCTTCTGCAGGTGGAATTTCCTCACAGACATAATGGTTCAAGTACAGCTATTACTGCTTGTTATTAAAGTTTATATTTTATTTTTTTAAGCTTATTTATTTTGAGAGAGAGAATGGTAGCAAAAGAGGGGCAGAAAGAGAGGGAGAGAATCCCAAGGTGGCTCAGTGTTGTCAACACAGAGCTTGAGGCAGGGATTAATCCCATGAACTATGAGATCATGACGTGAGCCAAAATCAAGAATCAGATGCTCAACCAGCTGAGCCACCCAGGCACCCCTAAAATTAATATTTGAATCTTAAGGGAGGCAGGAGAGCATGTTCTTTGGGGGAAAAAAAAAGCAAAGTCTCTGAATTAGGCCCTTCAGATTTGAGTGGAAGCTGCACCACATATTCGTTGGATAAATATCTACAAATCATGTTCTTACACTTCAATTTCCTGGCCTCTAAAATACGAGCAATAATAGTACTTCTGACTGAGGGTTGTTGTATGGATTTAATGTACATAAAGCAAATACAATAGTGTGTGAAATGTAGCAAGCTATATAGAAGTATTTACTATTATTACTAAATTAGTTTAATTAAAATACATTTAGGTCATTTGATGCCGAAAAAATACTTTTTGTAAAGGCAATTGTAACCTAACTAGAGCAGATTAATGAGTAACTGCTATAATCATGTTTTTATTTAATTTTCTGATTGTCTCAAAAAAGGGTTTTTCCTTTTATAAAACTGTTATGATTGGATTTGTCATCTTCTTGTCAATGACTGTTTTAAAATGCTGACTTTGGTTTTAATAATTTTCATTAAAATGTTTTCTTAGAAAAGTATTGTCAGAAATCAGAAAGCTAAAGTGAATCCATGACTACATAAATGACAGCATGACATAAAATTGTCTTTTTAAGACTATAGGCTTTTTTTTAATGCTACTAGTCGGCTTTTGAAATGCTTAAAACACATCAAACCTTTTTTTTTTTTACAGGGAATAAGCTTAAGATGAAAAAAAATTATACTGCATTTGCCTCATTTCTCTGCAATTATTTATAATATGTCATTGAATTTTTTGGAATAGAAGTAAACAAAGCATCAAATATGGAATAATGGAATACTTGTTGCTTAACAAAATGAAATACAAATTTTAAAATTTAGTTTTGAAACTATGTCCTAGTTAAATTGCAAGAGTTGTTGTCTAAGTTGGCTTACATAAATAATTTTGAAATGCTACTGTGAATCAATAATATATAAATAATTATGGTTTCGTGTCCTGGATGTTTCCATATGATGCTTATTATTGTCTGTTATACATGATTGTATTCCACACTCCTGACATATTTTCTAGAAGTGGTAAGAATTCAAAAAAATCAGAAAATGGATACCTTTATTAAATATGTAAAATAAATGCAGGTACTCCCCCTCTTTTTATACAGATTCTTAGAAAGTGCAATATGTCTAAACATCTTAGCCCTTCCTAATGCTCATTTCACAGAGTCAAGATTCTTTTAAGTGTTTTTATTTTTATTTATTTATTTAATATGAAATTTATTGTCAAAGGTTTCCATACAACACCCAGTGCTCATCCCAACAGGTGCCCTCGTCAATGCCCATCACCCACCCTCCCTTCCCTCCCACCCCCCATCAACCCTCAGTTTGTTCTCAGAATTTAAGAGCAGAGTCAAAGATTTAAAAAAAAAAAATGTTTATTTATTTTTTGACAGAAAGAGAGCATGCACGCCTGTGCAAGCAGAGGAAGGAAAGAGAGAGGGACAGGGGATCCGAACCCAACTCTGTGCTGACAGCAGAAACCCCAATGCTGGGTTGCATCTCAAGAACTGTGACATCATAACCTGAGCTGAAATCAAGAGTCAGATGCTTAAACCACTGAGCCACCCAGACACCCCAATTTCCCCCTCTTTTTCTAAAAGTAAGGCATATCTAAATCATTTGGGTCCAGCCAAGAAGTCATCAAAACGAGTGATTAGGCATTTTATTTATATAGCACAAAATAAACTGTTACTTTAATACTGGAGTGCCTTTTGAGCTGCGATATTTGACTCACAAGTGGCATTTGTTTTGTATGTGTGTTTGCGTGTGTTTGTTTAAATTGAGCATCAAATTTCAGAATTTGATTGACAATACTGATTTTTATGAAGCAATTTTAGTCTGGCTTAAAAAATATAGAAGAATTTCAATTAAGCGACTAGGTAACAGAACGTAGGGAAAATCAACTATGGTCAAAATCTAGATCTAGCAATTATTAGTTAGAATTTGTACCATGGTTTATAGAAAATTCAGAAATTCTACCTCTTTCTTCTAATGGAACAATGTGACAGGAAGTGAGACAAAAAGTGAGATGACAGAATATTTTTAAAAAAACGACCAGAGAGCAAAGGGGAACAATTGTTTTTATTAATCATGATTTAGAATAACAATAAACATTGTTTTTTTTTTATTAATCATCTCAATGCTTGGGATAACCAAAAAGAAAAGTACAAAATAAAATATATAGTGACTTAGATCACTATAATTGATTTCTAAGTCTGAACTTCTACAAATTTAGCTTACTAGTTCCTAATGCAAGATAACATTTTTTTTGTCACTTTGGAACATAGTATCAAATATTACGTTGTAAAATGCCATCATTTTATCAGCAATCGCTCTGGTGTATGAAATTTCTTTCAAACGTGAAAGCGAAATAATAATAGGATAGGCAGCCCTTACTATAAGAAAGTACTGATTATACTGATATCTGACAAACTTTAATTACTCTGATTTCCAGTGTAGGAAAACTTCTCAAACCTTAAGATTGTCTCCACTTGAAATGCCAAAGAAAGAGAAAATTTGCCTTACCCATGTGCAAAGGGAGAGCTAGAAGAATGGAAATCTGAAACCTAAACACAAAGCTACAGGTTTTCACTTTACTTTTAATATTTATATGTATATTTAAAAAGATAGGTTATCGATTATAAAACAAATTAAGTAACTTCTAGATTATTAGCCAGCTGTCATTCCACTGGATCCCTCCAATTTTGCATAATAAAGGTGGATTATTAATTATGGTAATAAGATATGATTTTATTTTTTAATTTTTTTAAATGTTTTTTAACGTTTATTTATTTTTGAGACAGAGGGAGACAGAGCATGAGCAGGGGAGGGGCAGAGAGAGAGGTAGACACAGAATCCTAAGCAGGCTCCAGGCTCTGAACTGTCAGCACAGAGCCGGACACGGGGCTCGGGCTCACAGACCGCAAGATCGTGACCTGAGCCGAAGTCGGCCGCCCAACCGACTGAGCCACCCTGGTGCCCCAAGATATTATTTTAAAAACCAATCTAGTAAGAGACAAAAAGGGTCCTCCAGGCAGTTCTTCTTTACTGTATGTCATTTATGTAGGTACTTTTAGGAACATAAGAGATTATTAGGCAAAAAAAAAGAAAAAATCTACGGAAAGTATCCATGTTAGAGATAATTTTAATTAGTTACAGAACAAATGAAAAACTTGAGAAATAAGAAACATAAAAATATACCTGATGTTCAGTGCATAGGTTCATTTCATTTACTGGGTAATTCACTTGACTAGTACATTCAGAAAACAAGACACAGTGATATCCAATTTCTTAAAGGTTCCAGGGTTACCACCATTCCAGGATTTGAAATAATAAAATAATAAATTGTTCCCCTACTGTTCAGTTTATTTCTAATTATTGGGCTAATAATACAAATCTGCCAGGTGCAAGTGTGCCTTCTGATATCTTTCCCTAAAGTAAAAATAGCTGCTTAACCATAGCTAAGCACTGGGATTTGAAAAATATAAAAGAAAAAATTATTTATGAGACCCTTCCCCCCAAATGTAATAATTAACACCTAAGAATTTATACTTGAAACAAATCAGCATCTTTTCTCTAACAAAGTTACCGTCCCAGAGATAAAATATTTTACAGATATAGCCAAGCTGATACCTAATTAGCTCTTCGTTTTTTTTGGTTCTAATAAATTATTTATTTTCTCCAAACTTATTAAGGTATGACTTACATAAAATAAAATTCACTGATTTTAAGAATGTTGTTTGATAAATTTTAGCAATTGTATAAAATTGCATAACCTTCACCAAATGACACAAAATCTTTCTTTTGATGCTTTGCCATCAATCTCTTCTCTATTGCCTTTTAATAAATCTAATAAATTATGTATAAATGGAATAATATTATGTAGTCTTTGGGTTTGACCACTTTCACTTAGCATAATATTGTTGAGATTCAGCAATATTGTTGCTGTATCAATAGTCCATCGTTTTATATTGCCAAGAAGCATTCCAGAATATGTGAATAGCACAGTTTATTTTGTTTATCTATTCACTACTTGATGAACATCACATTAATTTCAACTCTTAACAATTATGAGTATTGTTTCTACAAGCATTCACGTAAAAGTCTCTGTGTTGAAATAGGCTTTAATTTCTCTTTGAAAATGTCCTAAGAGTGAGAATGCTGAGCTGTATAATAAATAATTGTTTAACATCAAAATACTCTGCCAAGGTACTTTCAAAGTGACTGTACGGGGAAGCCTGTGTGGCTCTGTTGGTTAAGTGTCTGACTCTCAGCTCAGGTCATGATCTCACTTTTCTTGAGACTGAGCCTCATGTTGGGCTCTGTAGTGACAGTGAGGAGTCTGTTTGGGATCTTCTCTCTCCCTCTCTATCCTTCTCTTGCTCATGCTCTCTTTCAAAATAAATAAATAAGGGGCACCTAGGTGGCTCAGTCCATTAAGCGTCTGAGTTCAGCTCATGTCATGATCTTGCAGTTTGTGCGTCCGGGCTCCGTGTGGAGCTCAGTGCTGACAGCTGAGAACCTGGATCCTGCTTCAGATTCCGTACCTCGCTCTCTTTGACTCTCTCCCCCTCACCTTCTCTTTCTCTCTCTCAAAAATAAATAAGCATTAAAAAAAAATAAATAAACCAACATTTTTTTAAAAAATGGTTGTACAATTTTGCATTCCAAACAGCAACGTATAATGACTCTGTTTGCCTCATATTAAAGAAAGTGAAAAGTGTTATGCCCAGAATTCGTGATCCCCAAAGACCACCAGGGAGCCGAGTCCGATGCAAAAGCAAAAGAGCCTTTATTCGAGCCAGCTCGAGCTCAATCCCCTACCTGCACCGATGCAGCGGTGAGATACCAGGGAGAGAGAGCGAGTTTCAAAAGGACAAAGGTTTTATTGGGGCCTAGGGGCAGTTGGTGAGGTAATGGCTATGGCCTCAGCCGATTGGCTGGGGAAGGGTTGGAGTCCTGTTAGGCAGGTGGGGGGGGGGTTACTCAAGGGGAGGTGGTGTGGTCAAGGTGAAGGACACAGAACAAGACGGAGTCAGGCCGTAGGCCCGCCCTTTCAAAAAGACAACCTACATATTGGCAGGAACATTTGAAAATTATATATGTGATAGGGCTCTATTATCCAGAATATATAAAGAACTCTTGCAACTCAACAGAAAATACACATAAAGCAATTAAAAAATCGGCAGAGAACTTGTACAGATATTTTTCAAAGAAAACATACAAATAGCCAACAAGAACAAGAAAAAGATTCTCGGCATCATTAATCATTAGTGAAATGAAAGTCAAAATGTCAGCAAGATACTCCTTTACATCCACTTGAGTAACTATTTAATAATAACAGTGATTTAAGTGGAAAATGACAAACATGGCAAAGATGTGGAGGCACTGATTGCAACCTAGTATGTACCAGTATAAAATGGTGTAAATGACGAGGGAGCATAATGCAAGCTGATAGGCCGCAAACACCCCCCATCCCCAGGTGGGATGTGTGATGTTCTTCCCGCACTCTTGGCTGCCCAAGAACAATGGAAAGGGGAAAAACAAAGGGTTAACTGACAGGGGTCATAGTCTTGTAGTACCTGAGTCTCCATCTACTTGCAAATATCCTAGTAAATTACAAGAAAAAGGCAATCTTATCAATAGCCTAATCTCCAGAAACCTGTAGACTCAGTTTCCAGGAGGCCCAACATCACCCCGCCATAGTGATGTTGGAAACAAAGGCAGAAGGAAATGGCAGATAAAATTAAATTTCCTTATTACCTGCAGTGCATTGACAAATACTTGAGGCAGGCAGAGTAAACCTTTCTCCAGGAACTCCCTACTGTCTTAATGCTAATACTTTGCTAGAGGGAAAAATAACCTTAGCTTGACAATAGCTAGGCCTCCAGGATTCTGTGAGTCTCCTTCAGCATATGAAAATTTCATGGGAAATTTCCCCTGGACTTTACCTCCCCCAACTCCAGTGTCTGTAACCAGTCTCTCCTGATGGTCCGGAGGCAGCTCTTTCTGCCCATCAGTCCTGTCCCTCGTGCTTTAATAAAAATCACCATTCTGCACCAAAGACGTTGTCAGGAATTCTTCCTTGGGCTGTGAGCTTTGGACCCCATGAACTCCACTATCATCCCCAAAACCTCATCACAAACACTGTTGAAACAGTTCGACGGTACTTAAAAAAATTAAAATAAACATAGTATTACATCTACCTCTGCCATTCTACAGCTAAAAATGAATTAAAGGGGCATCTGGGTAGCTCAGTCTGTTAAGTGTTCGACTTCGGCTCAGGTCATGATCTCGCCGTTCACGAGTTCGAGCTCAGCGTGGGGCTCTGTGCTGACAGCTCCGAGCCTGGGGCCTGCTTCAGATTCTGTGTCTCCCTCTCTCTCTCTTCCTCCCCCACTGGCTCTCTGTCTGTCTCTCTCTCTCTCAAAAATTAATAAACATTAAAATATTAAGAAGAAGAATTAAAAACAAGTACACGAATGTTCATAGCAGCACTATTTGCTGTAGCCAAAAGGTGAATACAATGCAAATCTGCATCAACAAATAAACAGATAAAGAAAATGTGGTAATTGGGGCACCTGGATGGCTGCGTTGGTTAAGCTTCCAACTTCAGCTCAGGTCATGATCTCCCCTTCTGTGAATTCGAGCCTTTCATCGGGCTCTGTGCAGACAGCTCAGAGCCTTGCGCCTGCTTTGCATTCTGTGTCTCCCTCTCTCTCTGCTCCTTGCCTAACCACACTCTGGTTCCCACCCCCTCTCAAAAATAAATAAACATTAAAAAAAAAAAAAAAGAAAATGTGGTAAAGGCATGCCGCGAAATATCATTCACTGTAAAAAGGAATGAAGCATGGATACCTGCAAAAAATGTACACGAGTGCTGAAAACATTTTGTTAATCTCAAAAAAAAAGACATAAATGAGTACCTATCATACCATTATATAAATATTCAACATACTTAAATCTGTAGAGACAGAAAGCAGCACGTTGTCAGAAGCTCGGGAAAGAGGGAATTGGTGAGTGACGGTTTAATGGGTAAGATTTTCTTTGGAGGCCAGTGACAAAGTTTGGCAACTTGATAGAGGAGGTGATTGTACAATACTGTGAATACACTAAAGGCCACTGAATTGTGTACTTTAAAATGACTAGCTGGATTTGTTCACAGAGTGATGGTCTCAGAGTTTGCCACAGCAACAGAGGGCAAGTGCAATTGCTCAAGAACATTTGGGTCCCATGTTGGCACCGTCTTTGCCAACATCCTGCTGGAGAAAGCAAGCCACTTGAGCAGCTCACAGTCGAGAGATGAGGCTCCTTATCTTGATGGATCAAACTGTGAAGTCACTTTGCAAAGGGGCATGAATACATTTTTTAAAAATCCACCATTTTTTAAAAAAAATTTGTGGCCATTGTTAAAAAATCCACCCACCACAGTAAAATGGTTTTCCCAAAATAAATATCATAATTGCAATACAAATAAAATAAATGTTCATAGTATAACGTATAGAGAACTTGAATCACTATGTTGTACACCTGAAACTAATGGAAATTTGTGCGTCAGCTATACTCAGATTTTTAAAACTACAGGGCACCTAAATGACTCAGTTGGTTGAGCATCTGACTCTTGATTTCAGCTCAGGTCGTGATCTCCGGGTCCTGGGACTGAGCCCCGCATTGGGTCCATGCTGAGTGTGGAACCTGTTTGGGATTCTCTCTTTCTCCCTTTCCCTCTGCCTTTCCCTTGCTTACACAAACTCTCTCTCTCTCTCTCTCAATTAAAAAAATGCAATATTGCAAGGTAAATGTCTATAATATCTCCTATTTATATATTATTTTGCGGACCACACACAATCAATTTGGACAAATAATTGTTATTTGAGCAATTTTGCTCATGCAGATTATATATAAACAAGTCAAACAAATAGAATCTCCTCTTCATTTAAGCAATTTACTCAAGCCGATTCATTATTAATTTCATTGCTCAACCTAGCTTCTCCTTTCTGCACATCATATATATCTATCCATACAGAAGTGGATCAATAACTCTGGAAAATAGTCAGAAGTTAGGTTAAGAGTATAATAGTTGTGATGGTTAATTTTATATGTCCACTCAACTAAGCCACATGGTGCTCAGATTATACATTATTTCTGTACATGTCTGTAAGGGTGTTTCCAAATGAGATTAGCATTTGAATTGCTAATGTAAATTATCTTCCCTGGCATAGATGGGCATCATCAAATTCCTTGAGGGCCTGAATAAAACAAAAAGAAAGGAAAAGGATTCTGCTTCCAGCTTGCCTACTTGAGCAGGGACATTGGTTTTCTGCCTTCGTCCTGGGACTTATGTACATATACATACCATGTATATTATGCTTATCAAAAATCAAATATATCATATATCTTCTATTTGTTCTGTTTCTCTGGGAAACCTTGACTAAGGCAGCAGTTGAGGTCATCTCTGCCTCTTCGCTTATGGAGTTCAAAAACCCTTCCTAGTAACGCTACAAATGAGAACTAAAGCACCTGAGAATCAACTAACTACTCAGATATTTTAGTATTTAATGGGTGGAACAGTTCCCTGAGAAGCCATGTGTGTAAGCCAGTTTATCTTTCTCTCCCAGACTTTTTTATGCTTTGAGTTTTTAAAATTTCTCTAGGCAGGCTCCTAAGAACTGAGTGAAGGTGGCATTTCCTGGAACTTCGTTTATTGCCAGAGATCTATTTTCAATCTTGCATCAAATAGAAGTTTGTTTGGGGTTTTGCATTGCTTGATTTTTACATAGTTTTTGTTTCTTGGGTTGGTTTCCAGTTTTTGTTTTGTTTTGGTTCACCTCGGTCTTTTGTTTGTTGGTTTGTTTTCCTTTCCCAAAAGCATTTTAGTGAGTTCTGAAAGGATTATGCATTGTTTAGAAAATTCAGCCTCAATGAGGGGATATTTATATGAATGAGCCCCCAAATACCTCCTTCTATGATTTCAGGGCCATTTTTGTTTTTTTTCCAAAAGCTCTCAAGGGAAAACAATACGATCATTGCAGAAAGAGGCTGAATGACTTGTAATTTTCTTCTCCATCTTCCTCACTGGGATCTTTGAATGAGTATGCAAATGGCAACAAACAAATAGTATTTTAAAAATTTCCTAATTGTAGACCTTTGTAGAGTACTCTATGACAACATATGCTCTTGTATACAAGTAGAACTCCTTATCACCAATCTTTACATCTTCCAGCCATATGGTTAGTTGCTGCTCATAGATGGACACATATCCATACCTCTTGTCTCTCCTTCTGGGCAAAGTAAACAGGAAGACACAAAGTTTTAGTAACTGGAATAATTTCCCTTTCTCCTTCAGACTGCTCCTGAGGGAGTTGTCTACCGCAGCAATCTTGGCAGGTGCCAACATATCTTGCCAAGCCAATTAAACTTGAGCTTTTCTTAGTCATTCAGGTTGTTCATTGGGAAATATGGAGACAGCCGTGGATGCCAGCTGAGAGCGAGGTGGCAATATCAGCAGAAGAAAGGTCATGACCTGACCTTGTAATTCTTTAATTAAACCTTGCTATCAACTATATAGAACATTGGAATTTGCCACATGTTGACTCAAATGCCAAGTGACAGAGTTGCCGGTTATGCAGGCAGGACAAATGGAGAGACTTTCTCAACTCTATAATCACTAAAAAAAAACAGGCAACCTTACTGTTTTCTACAATAGTGGGCAGGGGAAGTAATTTCTAAATGTGCCAAATTATTTCTTGTGTTTCTTTGTAAAAGAAACCACTATATGTATATATACATATACACACATGGTACACACACACACACACACACACACACACACAAGGCAAAACCTTGGATTGCAAGTAACTTGTTCTGCGGATGTTCTGCAAGGTGAGCAAACATTTCTAATAAATTTTAACTTGATAAATGAATGATGTCTTGCAATACACGAGTAGGACATGATGCCAAATATCACATGATCACAACTGAGCCAAGGGTTCTTGAAATTCACTTTGATATACAATTCTTTGGATTACGAGCGTGTTTCTGGAACGAATTATGCTCACAAACCAAGGTTTTACTATATATTCCATCAACATCGACTTTCACATTTAAGAGATTCATCCATATTGATGAATATAACTTTGGTCATTTGTTTTAACCATTGTATTTTATTTTATTATACATGTATATACAAAACTTTTGTTGTCAGGTAGACTGAGTCCACTTATCCAGGGCCCTGAGGCCTCTACCCAGCACATTCCCAGGATGTTGCCAGATGTCCTTGGTCTTATTGCAAGAGAGGATTCAAGTACAGACCAGAAACAAGGGTTGAGTGGTGCAATAGGAAAGTTTATTAAAATGAGCATACTCTTGAGATGTGAGAATGAGTGAGCCAAAGGGAGTACTGTCCCTGGGATTTGGGTCTCTATCTACTATTGACAGTTGTTAACCAAGGGGTGGAAGCTTTATGACATGGGGAGGGGATTTATCAGGAGGAGGGTTTCATACCTTTGTTACCTTACCTGGTCAGAGTCTCTGGCCCTCTTTCTCTTGGGTCTGGTTTGCTCTGGCTTCTTGTAGCTTTGTTTTGGAAGTGCCGTCAGGACAGATCTCTAATTCTCCCTTATAGTGGGCCATGACTTCCCCACAGCTGGCCTCTAGGCATCCTGTTAAAGCCTAGCTAAGTGCCTAGTCTAACACTGTTATCCATTTTATGGTACATATATATTTGGACTTTTCCCCCACTTCTCTCTAAGCATGGCCGCTCTCCCATCTTTCGGTGAAGAAACAATCTAAGAATTTAATAGGATCATAGGATTCAACATTTTCAACCTTACTAGTTATTGCCAAAATGTGGATGCAGTTTATAGTTATTCTACATCCTATACAGCTTCTATTGGTGTTGGAAATTATATTTACCTGTTTTATGGTTGTGAAATGGCATGACATTGTAGATTTGGTTTGTGTTTTCTCAGTATAAGTTTCAGTGAAATTCAAGTATTAATGAACAATTTGTTTTTTCTCTTCTGCCAAATGTCATATTAATCATTGTGCTTTTGTTTTATTATATATTCTGCTTATTACAAGAGGGTTTTTTGCCCCATATCTTTTGCATGTTATCCCTTAAAGTTATAGGCACAGATACTTTCATCCATCTCCCAGTGATGCTTGCTTTACTTTTGATCAGCGTGAAATCTTATTTTAATAAATCAATTGTTTCTCTCATCATTTGCACTGTGTCTAGTTGAAGAAATTTTACTTTACAGTACAATCATAAAGATATCCCCCCACATTACCTTCCAAATGTTTTATAGATTTGAATTTTATATTTAAGACTATAATCTCCTGGAATTGATTTTTGAGTATGGTATGATGTGGGGTTTCAATTTCATTTTTTTCATATTGTTAACCAAAATTCTAGAATCTTTTATTGAATATTTAGTCTACCCAAGGACCTGGGGTGCCCTCTTTCACAATTCAAGTTCCCATACATACCAGGACCAGGGAATGATTTTGGAATATTTATTGTGTTTCATTTGTCTATTTGTTAATCCTGGAAAAAGAGCAACAGTCTTCACCAATAATTATTTGTGATGAGTTTTAATAGCTACAAGGAAAGCCTATCCATCTTCTTTAGGAATTTGTCAAAAAATATTCTTGATTTTGCTTTTCTGGATATGCTTTCAATGCTTATCTCTTTAATAATTCCTGTTGTGTTTCTGGGTGAAATTGCAATGATCTAAATTGTTTTCACAGACCAGACATTTAATAATATTGAAACTTCTAATCCAGAAATGGTATATTGCTGCCTTTGCAAAATTTTTAATGACCACGTTTTCCATAATAATTTTGCACGTGTTGAGTTACACTTTTTTATACATATTTAGTAACATTTTTTCTAAGGTTAAGATATAATATATATATATATTTTTTTTTCTAATATATTTATATAATGTAAGTAGGTATGTATCTATCTAAATATGTCTTTCAAATGGTATTTTATAAAGTTTACTTACTAATGGTTACTGGCATATGGAATTGCAAGTGTACTCAATCTACTTTTTTAATAAAATGTTTATTTTTGAGAGAGAGCATGAGTGGGGAGAGGCAGAGAGAGGGGAACAGAGGATCTGAAGCCAACTCTCTGATGAGAGCAGTGAGCTGAATGTGGTGTTTGAACTCACAAACTGTGAGATCATGATCTGAGCCGAAGTAGGATGTTCAACCAACTGAGTGACCCAGGTGCCCCTACTCAATCTGTATTTAATTATAGATTTTGTATTCAGCAATTAGTTCCAGTTTTTTAAAGGTGTTTTTCTTTTTAGTTGTTTATGTAGTTTATCAAATGTAAATAATGAGTATATATTTATTTATCTTTTCAATTATTAACATTTTTATTCTATTATTACAGTGTACTGGCCAAAATTTGAGCCAAAACATAAATATGGGTGCTGACTTAATGAATCATTATCTTTTTTGAAATCTTAAGAATGTGTTTTGGACATTTCCTTTAAGTATGCCATTATGTAGGAGTTTTATAGATAAACTTTGTTTGATTGTTTTTTGTTTATTAATAATAATTATTATGATAGGTTGTTGAATTTTGTCAAAAATTTTAATCCTATGTAACAAAATTAAAGATAATGTAGTGATTCTAATAATAGATTTTCTAGTGCTGAAATACCATTACATACTAGGAGAAAATCTATATATGTATAAGATATACTATATTTTTGTATTGTTATTTTGGTTAAAAAGCTTGTTCAGGATTTGAACATCCGTGTTTAAGTACATTTAATTTTAAATATTTCTTTCCCATAATGTCCTCTAATGGCTTTGATACTAGGCATGCTACCCTCATAAAGTAACTTGAGAAGATGCATTGTTTTCCTTTGTAAGAGTTTGTATGCAACTAGAATTAGCGGTGCCCTAAATATTTGATGAAATATGCTTATAAATCCTTCTGGAACCTTGATTTTTTTTCATAGAGAGTTTTGAACTACTAATTCTATTTGTTTAATTATTTCAAGCTTGTTCAGATTCTGAAATTTTCTTAAGTTTATTAAATCGTAATATTAGCAATTTCCCCATCTATTTTACTTACATTTTAAAATTTGTTGCCTAGGGGCCCCTGGGTGGCTCAGTCAGTTGAACATCCAACTTTGGCTCAGGTCAAGATCTCATGGTTCATGAGTTCAAGCCCCAGGTTTGGCACTGTGCTGACAGCTCATAGACTGAAGCCTGCTTCAGATTCTGTTTCTCCCTCACTTTCTGCCCCTCCCCTGCTTGTGTTCTGTCTCTCTCTCTCTCTCTCTCTCTCTCTCAAAAAGTAAATAAATAGTAAATAATAAAATGAAATAAAATTTGTTGCCTATATAATGGGTCATAATATTCGCTTTTCTATTTAGTTTTGGTAGCATCTGTAGTCATATCCCCTTTTTTGTTCATAAAAGTTGTATGTCTGTTTTCTCTCCTTCAAACACTTTGAGGGGTTTGCCTCTATAAATCCTTTAATAAAATTACTGAATTTTCACTTAATTTTTATTATTTTTTTCCTTTCCACTTTTTGTCAGCATATTCTGCCTTACTCATTTGAACTTTGTAACTCAGAGTTTTAGCTAGTTATCTTCATCCTTTCTTCTTTTAAAATTGAGTATTTAAGGTTATAAAACTCCATATATATAATGTTTCAGCTGCATCCCACAGGTTGTAATAACTATTGTGATTTTTAGCATTCAAATATAAATCAGTTACAATAATTGCTATAATTTATTTCTAAATCAATCACAGTAGATGTGAAAACATTTTGCTATCATGGTGAGTATGTCTAATTCATTCACCAAACATTTATAGTGCCTATAATGGACTAAGGTTCTGAGCTGCAACAATGAACCAACATTGGAGGACAATGATCCCTGCACTCATGGGATTATTATAATGAAGAGAGATATAAAATAAAAACACTACCAGGAATAAAATATATCTTGTGAGAAGATGATACCTTTTATGAGGTAAATAAACAGACAAGGTGAGCGGGTCAAGCATGTTGGCCAAGAAGATGGGTTATAATTACTGTACTCAGAGCAGACCTTGTTGAGAAGGTGATAAGATCTATGAAGATGACAGAATAAGCCATTTGGTTATATGAGCAAAAGTCTTCTCAATCAAATAAAAGCAGTGCATAGATCTTGAGGCTTGAGACGTATTTGAAGAATAATAAGGCCACCATGGATGAAAATAACAGCCAATATGGAAAATAATAAGGAACTTGCAGGTGAAGGTGGGGGGGGCGAGTGGAGGGTTGGGGGGAGAGGATAGTTGGCCCAAAATATTTGTGCATTATTTTTTTAGCATAAGACGGCACTAGATGAGAAAATAGATGAAAAGCCCCATCATAGAACCTAACCAGAAACTTGAAGACAGAATACAGAACAGAGAATATAGAAAAAAATGGTCATTTGCAGGAAATTCTGGGATCTCCGAAGTTTTTAGCAATACAAAGCTTTTATTTTATTTTATTTTTTAAATAGGTCTGAAATGCTCAAAATTTTGAGAGCAGAGCTGGAGACAAAGTTATCTGAATCTTTTATCTGAAAGTCTTTTTTTTTTTTTTTTTTTGGTATCATCAGGATCACATGTTGTCTTGCCCCAGGCAATCAGTATAAATTATTTTATTCAACTGGCCATTTGTTGAGAATTTTTTGGGAGAGTTGAATTGTTGAATTTCTCATCAATTATATGCTCTGAGGAGAAATATTAGCTTGTGCTATCTGGAATGGATGCGAAATCTTACATAATTGTTAAATTATATAAGCTAAATCTCACCAATAGTGTAAACACAAGCCAAGTGACTGGTAGTTCTTAACTTTAGATTTCTCATTTTTCATTGGAATTTAAGTGATTTTAAGCTTACAAAACTGTTTAGGGGTCACTTAAATAATGTGAAAGGGCTTTATTTTTTTTTTTAATTTTTTAAGTTTATTTATTTTTAGAGAGAGGGAGAGAGAGAGAGAGAAGGAGGGCAGATAGGAAAAGAGAGAGAATCCCAAGCAGGCTCCGTACTGTCAATGCAGAGACCCACTCAAGGGTCAAACCCACAAACTGTGGGATCATGACCTGAGACAAAATCAAGAGTCAGACGCTTAACTGACTGAGTCACCCAGGTGTCCCAACGTGAAAGGGTTTTATTATTAATTATTACCATGTTATTTTTTTCCATGTTGGCAATATTTTTGTATAAAAACATTTTAAAGTATGTATGAATCTGATCACCACTTTCGGCATCAATGTATGAGGTGTCTAGAACTTTATTGCTCTTATCAGATAATCACAGAATTTATAACACTCCTTTTTTTCAGTTTTGATTTCAGATAATTACTGTGGTAGTTTTTAAAATAAATAAATGCTTCAAATTTTGCTTTGTAATACATATCTATAACTATATCTGTATCTATATCTATATCATCTATATCTATATCTATATCTATCTATCTATCTCTGTCTTGTATAAAGACAGAGCATATTGTATGCAAATTTGAATGCAGGAAAGAACAAGGTGTAACACCAATATGAAATCATGACTAGAAAAAAAGAAAAGTTAAACTAAAAATTGAATTGAGGAGTCTTTCAAGTGCTTGATGTTTTCCATGATCACAGCCTAGTCTATTTCCAACTGACTGGTCAGACCAGATTCTTAAGTTTGCTTGCCTTTGGATTTGCAGGTAGATTCTACTGAAGGGAGGCACTGTCCAGAGATTGCAAAGCAGATAAAGGGAGAGGAGAACCTTGATACCAATCCTTCTTTACCTCCATGCCCATGTCTTTCCTCCCAACATGGTCTTACTTTTTGATGTGGCTGTTTTCTTCACCCATGGCCAAGGTGTCTCTCTTAAAGGCCCTCTCCTGGCCTCAGTGCTTGCCAGGTGATATTAATAGCACTCCCTCCTCCTGCTCTGACAACTTGAGGGACTAACAATTTCCTGATGTTGCTGATCCCATCAGTTTTGATTTTCTGAACTCTGCACACATGTCTGTTAAAAGATCTCTGCTATTAAATGTTCCATTTCCCATCAGTATCCTGATGGATACTTGGATCAGTGATTCCCTAAATACAGCTGTTATTTGAAACACTTTAGAAGCTTTGAAATAATGCAGATCTTAAAAAAGATCCCTTCCCTAAAAAAAAGATTCCTTCCCTAAAAAATATTTCAGAAAAAAATTAGCAACAATACTTCTTACTCCCAGAGCAATTAAATCAGAATATCTAGGGGCGCCTGGGTGGCTCAGTCGGTTGAGTGTCCGACTTCAGCTCAGGTCATGACCTCACACTCCGTGAGTTCGAGCCCCGCGTGGGGCTCCGTGCTGACAGCTCAGAGCCTGGAGCCTGCCTCAGATTCTGTGTCTCCCTCTCTCTCTGCCCCTCTCCTACTCATGCTCTGTCTCTCTCTGTCTCAAAAATAAATAAAAACATTAAAAAAATTTAAAAAATAACTAAATCAGAATATCTAGAGCTACTTATACATAGATATATTTTTTTAAGTTTCTCCATGCACTATCAGGAATGAGAAGAGTTGCTCTAAATTTTGGAATCTCAAGCTGACACAGATCCTTTGTGTATTAAACTCTGAAGAGAGACCTGAAATCAAATGTTCCTTCTCTTGCTACTCATTTTATCAGTTGAAAGGGGACTGCTTTATTGTCACTGAGTAAATATGAATGTGTGAATTGATTATCAGTGGATATACAGGGGATAAGAGTATAAAGATATATAAGTCAGACTTGGCCTCGTTTATCATGGAGTATTATAGCTAATTATTAGAATGATGAAAATTTTGCAGATTCTATGCTGCATAAAGTAGACTAGATGGATGCTGTCTGGGACAGCCAGCACTGAAATGTGTTTTTAAGAATGATTGAAAGCCAGAAGGCATGTGAGGATTAAAAGTTGTAGTCACTATTGGACCCCATATATTAAATGTATTTATATGATTACGCTCGGAAAGTTATCAAAACAGAACAGACAGGTAGTGTTTGGGGCTATCATTTTAACAGCAAATTCCTCTGGGCCCCTCATCCTTCAAATGCACAGCTTCCATGCTTAAACATGTACACAGATATTATGTGTGTATCTCTCCATGCAATATTCCATTCATGTTTGTGTTTAACATGTGTGCTGCTATGGTACCCCCCTTTCTTTTTTATCTCTCAGTGTGGATGGTAAGATTTTGGATTATATATGCTCATTGAAGATAAAATCATGCTTATTTTTCTTGCTCTGTGCATTGCTTTGCAGTGTGTAAAATACATGAAATGGAAACATCAGTTGCTTATCAATCTTATTTTAACTGAATTATCTCCTATATCTGGAGTGAAATAAATGTAATGACTAGTATGTATACTAGCATAATATATAGCATAGCATGTATTATGTAGCATAATATATATTATATGTAGCATTAATATATATGTTTTATATATTATAGATTAGCAATAATTAGCATTAGCAACGATATACATATTTTAGGTACCCGAACCATAAAAATACATCCCACAAAGAAGTGTCTTTGAGTAAAATAGTAATTAAATTACCAATTTTTTATTTGCAGTATTTTAAACAGTTTCATAAAAGAAGACTACAGCAACCTTGAATTAGAAGTGCCCTTCAGAGAGTTTAGTATGTTTTAATGCCTGAAGTTTCATATTGTAGTTAAATGTGCTAAGAATCAAAAAAAAAAAAAAAGATTCCTTCCTTAAAAAATATTTCAGAAAAAAAATAACAACATGTGTGTGGGATCTTCTCTGGCTGGTTCGAAATTAAATTTTCTGCATTTACAAAAGCGATTTAAACGTAAAAATAAATTGTTTGATGAGAGATTGATACTGTGAATGGAGAGATGAATTAATCAGGAGAATGTTTACGCGTGACTTTAAAATTCAGGGCACCATTTAGGGCTATAGGTTATAGAACGTTGTGTCCATTAGAGACAGACAGATAGAAAGATTCATATTTCATAATCCCGGATGAGATTACCAGGATAGAGAGTATAAAAATGCAAAATTACCAAAAAAAAAAAAAAAAAGCAGCAGCATCCAAGGAACAATGAATCTCTGAGACATACTACATTTAGAAGTTAAAAAAAAGAAATAGAACCAAAAAATTTTGAATTCAGAAGGACATTCAGTAAGACAGAATTCAGTAAGACAGAATTCAGAATTTAGAATTCAGTAAGACAGAAGGAGCAACACGAGTCAATAAGCATCACAGAAGGACCAGAGAAGTTGAGGTTTGAAGAAGAGGCTGTTTGATTTTTTTAATGCTTCTGAGAGAGTCTGTAAGGTGAGGAGAGACTCAGGACCATTGTTCTTTAAAACAAAGAGGTCACTGATGGTGGATACATGAACAGCTTCACTGGAGGGCTGGCGCAGAAGTTCAGCACAAAAAGAGAAATTAAGAAAGGTAAAATAGACTATTACAAACTTTTTCTGTGTGAAAAAATAAATAGGACACGTACCTGAAGGTCGATATAATCAAGAGAAGTGGCGAGAGAGACAGAGAGAGAGAGAGAGAGAGAGGGAGAGAGAGAGATAAGTTAATAGGACATACGTCTTAGTTTCACAATAATTACACATTTTAAATCACATAAACCTGGAAGAAGTTAATTTTATTTAACCAAAATTAATTAATAAATGACATCAAATTCCTTTACTCTGTTATAAAAAGGAAAATGAGTATGTGGTGGAAAATGCCAGCCACAAGTATAGATAGAAATGGAAAAACAAACGAACAAACATCACTTCACATATGTAAGTTAAAGGATACGCTGAAGACTTTCAATTTATTATCTTGCATAAGAACTACTTAAAGCCATTGGAATCAACATGGTAATGAATGAAGGTGACTAATCTAAAAATATTTTCCCTCTGAACGTGCTGTTGCACCTTCTATATCTCATCATGACAACATATACAGAGTTCTATGTCTGATTATGGTCCAACTATTTGTTTAATTCTTGACTTCTGCTACTATATTATGAGAATGTTTACATCAGGAGCATTAATTTTTAATGTAGTCTCTGGGGTTCTGGTTGAATTCAAATTGTGCTATGTCCCTGATTAGCTGTGTAACCCTACTTAAGTAAGTTATTTAACTTACTTAACACTGTTTTCTTTCCTTGACAGTAGGCCTAATATTAGCACATACCTCGTATGATTTTGCAAGCTATATCCTAACAAACAAGTGTCAGGCTTTTACTTCATTGCATATAGTAAGCACCGAATAAAATTGGCTGTTATTATCTGTGGGCCCTTGAATGTGTTTAGCACATAGTGGGCACTAAAATAGTTTTCTTAATTGAACAAGCAATGAATGAATTACATCAGACCTGAAACTCCAGCCCAGAAATCATTAAAGCATCAGACACTGAAGGTGAAGGTAATATTTCCTTCTTGAAGATCCATGCCAGTGTGTCCATTTTCCCGAGAGCAGCACCAAAGGTCTTTGTTGCCCAAAGCAGTGATTCCAAATTGAGAACAAATTCAGGAATATCATAATTTTGCTTACTCTGTTCTTTGATACCTGGTTCAGGACCAAGAAGGAATGTGTGCTCATGATAATTACAACGATTGTGAAATCTTGATCAAAAGAGGAGATGAAGGATAGCTTCTTGTCAAGGAAAGGAATACAGAGCTGAGCCTAGGGATCTAGTAAGGAGTATGTGGTTTTGTTCAGAATATAGCCAGACTTCTGGGATATAAAGACATAAATATTCTTGGGAGCGATTACATGAAATTTAGCCACCAAAGAAATGTAAGTGCATATTTATCATTGTGACAGTTCCTTTTTAAAGGGAATTTTACGTTGTCATTTGGTATCCATAATCTACAAATGATTGATCATAAATAGTAAAAACAGAATATCTGATTTAAAATGCATTTCAAGTCCTAGAGAAAAATAGAATTAATTTTCTTACAACACAATCTCCTTGCTTTCTTGTACATATGAGTTTGGTGATTCATGATAATATTGCCCACATTTACCACCAATAGGTTTAACTTTTAAATCCACGGGGAGTTTTAAGTATATAAGGAGCACCATAATTCTCCGATGGTTACAAACTGTTAAGTAGTGTTGGTACTGTCTTAAGATTTTTGATCCTCTGAGAGGCAATTAAGATTGGATTTTAAAATAAATTTTGCTCAGTCAGTTGAGTGTCCTACTCTTGATTTTGGCTCAGGAAATGATCTCACAGTTGCTGGGATTGAGCCCTGCATCCGTATTGCCAGTGCAGCCAGTGCAGAGCCTGCTATCACTACCTCTCCTTCAAAAATAAATAAAAAACATTTTAAAAAATAAAATAAAATAAAAAGTAAAATAAAATAAAATAAAATAAAATAAAATTTGCCAAAGTTGTGAGTACATGGAAAGACAGTCCGTGGCCTTGACAGAATTACAAAGATGAATCCTGCAGAGGTGGGAAGGAGAGCTTACATTAAACAATAGATACCAATGGCAGTTAAGAAAATTTATTTTTTATTTTTCATTTTTTTTTTATTTTAGAGAGAGAGTGTGCACATGCATTTGAGTGGGGGAGGGGCAAAGGGAAAGAGAGAGAGAGGGGGGAGAGAGAGAGACAGAGAGAGAGAGAGAGAGAGAGAGAGAGAATCTTAAGCAGGTTCCAAGCACAGTGTGGAGCCCAACATGGGACTCAGTTCCACAACCCTGGGATCATGACATGAGCCGAAATCAAGAGTTGGAAACTCAACTGACTGAGCCACCCAGGCAGACCAAGAAACTTTGAAAACAAACCTACTTTTGCTAATTACAAAATGTATTTGATAGATTCACCTGAGAAAATAATACTGGTAAATTTCCCTCTGGGCTTATGCTTGAACAACAAACAAGGAGTGAATTTCCATTTCCACAGAAACACTACAAAATCTCCTTGTTATTTCCTTTTTTTTTCCCTATCATAGTAAATTATTCTTTGATCTTAGCCGCATAATATCTTTGTGATTGTTATTAGTTCTTTTTTAAAATGTGCCTCTCCACACATGGGTAATTGAGTCTAAATATTTGGAGTCAGTTTGCACAGTTAAACTCTGTCAAAATACCTTGAGGAGTTAGTAAAGAAATTGCATCTTCTCTAAATTAGCGGAAAAAAGCACCGCCTTACTGCTATCATTGGTTGGCTCACAGAGATATAGGCATAAACTATTTCTAAGTAAATAACAGCACTCAGGGCACACAGTACTCACACAGGGTATGACATTGGATGACATTTTCTGGTTTCTATTGGTTTTCTTTTTAAGAGCTATGAAAGTCAGTTAGGGTTTGGTAAATGATTATTTGTCTCATACTGAGAAAATGTATATTCCTTCACGCTACTATTCCTATCATTTAGATGGAAATTACTGTTAAAAAAAAAAACCCTACAATACCTAGTTCATCCGCCCCTTCTTTTTATTGTTGTTATTGTTCTTATTCCTACTTCTGTTCTTGGCTTTGGGGCAAGGGATGATTGTCGTTTGCTCGTTTGTTTAATTAGGTCAATACATCTTGAAATACAAGTTTTAGGAAAACAAATCAGAAATGAAATTGGAATAATACAAATATTAATTATGGATCTTGTATATTACTTGCTGTATGAGAAAGCTTGCACTATGATATTTTAAATATTTGAATCTTTAATTATATGGCAGAATGGCAATGGATTATTTAGGTTTTAAAGTATTCAGCCATATAAGACACTATGTGAATGTCTTTTTGTTTATTTATTTTTAATTAAAAATTTTTTTATGTTTATTTATTTTGAGAGAGAGACAGAGCATGAGAGGGGGAGGGGGAGTAAGAGTGGGGGGTGCAGAATCTAAATCAGGCTCCAGGCTCTGAGCTGTCAGCACAGAGCCCGACTTGGGGCTCAGATCCACAAACCACAAGATGATGACCTGAGCTGAAGTCTGATGCTTCACCGACTGACCCACCCAGGCACCCCTTTGTGAGTTTCTTTTTAAATAATGCTTATGTAAAATAGAACTAGGATTACTTCAGTTACGGTATTTAAAAATGAAATCCATTGTGCACAGTATACTAGAAGTTTTTTAAATCTATTACAACTTTACAAAATAAATTAGTCTCTTGGATACATATTGAAGGAGGAAACACCCAAAGACAAAATATGTCTACTTTTACAGGAACAGATAAATCTCTTTCATCTTCATGGAATCTCTTTAATTTCTCATAAACAATCTGGAGCCCTTTAACTACTGCTTTTCCTGTTTAGTTTCATATCTCACCTTTGGGGTGTTGACACTTTATTTTGAGGCAGCAGATGTTCATTTAATTTTCCTTCTGTATCCAAACGTTCCATCTTCCTCCTTTATAACGTAAAGACCCAGCTCATTCTTCACCTGTCATATTATGTTATTCCTTGCCCTCTACCTCTCCCTATCTCTGAATTGCAGTGCCCTAATTGTTTCCTGCCTATCATGCTGCCCTAATTTTTAACAGCTTATTTTACTGTCCTGCTTCTTTGGATCTGAATCCTTTCGTCCTTCATCCATCTTTTCATTTGAAAGTGTAGGTGCATGGACAAATTTATTTTGGGATCCAAAATTGAAAAGAATATGAAATGTTTACAAGGACACAAGAAAACATAAGATAGTGTGTCCCTTTCCTCTATTTTTATTCTCAACATTTTTTTTTTCAGTTTTACTTATTTAAATGAAATGCACTATTCTAGAGCTTTCAAATAAAATACAGTATCTTTAGAAATACATAGACTTTTAAAGGCAAGATTGAAATACAAAGGAAAAAAGATATGCTTTTTAATTATTTTATTGGTCAGGAGGCCACAGTTTCAAAAAATTTTCTGTTATTTCTGAAGGCAAACTCTGGCCAACTGAATTTAAAAGGTATAAGACCATTTTAAAGAGTTCAAGTGTGTGCTTTTTAAAACAAAACAAAGAAAAAAAGGCAGAAACCAGACTTTTTTATGCTTATTTATTTATTTTGAGAGAGGGAGAAAGAGAGAGAAAGAGCACATGAGCAGGGGAGGGGCGGAGAGAGAGGAGGTGGGGAGAGAGAGAATCCCAAGCAGGCTCCACACCATCAGTGTAGAGCGCAATGTGGGGCTCGAACCCACGAATGGTGAGATCATGACCTGAGCTGAAATTAAGAGTCGGAAGCTTAACTGACTTAGCCACCATGTATCCCAAAAAACCAGACTGTTAAGTATAGACACCCACCTGGTGATGATGGAGAGGAAGTAGGTGTAAGGTGGGTAAAATAGGTGAAGGGGATTAAGAGTACAGTTTCTGTCATGAGCACCGAGTCACGTATAGAATTGTTGAATCACTATGCTATACATGTGAGCCTAATATAACAATGTATACTATGTGGTTATTTTTTTTTTTAAAAAGAGTGTGCTTTTCAAAAAAGTATTTATATACTGATTAACATACTTTTTTATTTTGGTATTAAATAAAATATTATCTTCAGGGGGGTAAGGGAACTTCTCATAAAGGGTAGTGAATTTTAGAATCTTAGATGTGATTCAAGCTAGTGGTTATTTGATCATACATAGCAAACTTGTTTTCCTGGGCAGGAAAATGAGTTGCAAAAGTGACAAGAGAAGCTTATGGGAAAAAACTAGGGCTTCTGAGCCTCCTGAGTTCAGAATGTGTTCTTTGCAATGAAGTACGTGGTTGGACTTTATTCCTCTATCTCTGTAATTCACGTCCAAGAAAATAAACAAACAATAAGCAACAATAAACAAAGCCATTGTGGACATTATTTAGTTCCATATTAAATTTTAATATCAGAGTTGATATTTTTTGGGCAGTGACTTACTCAGTGAAGTTGTTAGAATATACTGACGATTTTACCTCATATTCCAGACCATGGGTGTGTAAACTTTATCTGTGGAAGGCGAGGTAGTATATATTTTAGTCTTTGCAGTCTATGTGATTTCTACTACAACTATTCAACCAGACCATTGTGGCACTAAAGCAGCCATACACAATACCTAAACTCATGAGCATGTCTGTGCTCCAATTTTATTTAGGGACACTCAAATTTCAATTTCCTATCATTTCATGTGTCTTAAGGAGTTTATTATCCTTTAAAAAATCTGCATTAGAAAATGTAAAACTCATTCTACGGTCATGGGCCATAGAAAAGTACTTCATGGATCAGATTGGTCCAAAACAATGTTCTTCCCTGAGTGAAAGACAGTCATATATTGGTGAAAATTGGTGTGGTTGGAAAACTCAGTGGCGTCTTCCATTAAAAATATAATCTTAAGGGAACACCTGGGTGGCTAAGTGGGTTAAGCGTCTGACTCTTGCTTTCGGCTCAGGTCATGATCTCATGGCTCGTGAATTTGAGCCCCGCATCCAGTTCTGTGCTGACAGTTCAGAGACTGCTTGGGATTCTTTCTCGCTCCCTCTCTCTCTGCCCCTCTCCTGCTCACATGTCATCTGTCTCTGTCTCTCTTTCTCAAAATAAATAAACTTAAAAAATCTTGTAAAAAAGTACAATCTTTTAAAAACATTTCAAAACTGATTTTATGGTGCAGAAGTATGCAGAGATATTGGATAAGAGAGACTCACTCACTAAACATGCACGATGTGCCAGGGGCTCCTTAGATACATTGCAGGCACATGAGCAGATGTGGTTAGCACAATCTGTGAGTGAGAATTAAGCATAATAGGGCTAATAGGAAGGGGCTGACTAACTTAGCTGGGGACACTCAAGTATTAGGGGGCTGAACTCAGGGCTGTAATCCAAGTCTGTTGGAATTGGAAACCTAGGTTCAATCCACTTACCATACTTAAATCAAGTTAATGTTAAGTAAGAAAACGTATGTGGTTTGACTCCCAAGTAGTACATAATAGTTCTTCACAAAAGTCTGAGATCGATCAGTGGTGACAGCATTTCAGGTATCATTATGCAGAAAAGGCTCCTGAGAATGTCCCCTGAAAAGCAAATACAAGCTTGGGAAAAAGGATAAAAGGATAAGCTTAGCCCAAATCTACTCAATAAAATTGACTTGCACTTTTATGTTGAAGCATCTGAAGGCCAGGCGGTGGTCTGAGTTCAAAACCGCCGCTTACCCCAAATGAAAAGCAGTCTTTGGAAATAGAGGGATCCTTTGCATTTCTATAAGGTCTTGTTTATGAAAGCAGGGAATCGCTGTTCTAGGAAACTGGCAAAAACTTACATTTCTTTAGTTTTGCTGGCTCTGCAAAACTGTGCGCACAGCTGTACTCAAACCCATTAGCTCAACCTTTCAGAAAATTCTCTCACAGAAATTGCTTAGAGGTACATAGCCTGACAGTTGCTGTGTGTTTTGAGAGCTTTACCTGTCAGAAGCCGGCTCAGCATTCTTTTGCTTAATTGGTCTGTAGAGACTGGTCATTTTAGAGAGAGAAGTTGCACACCTCAGAGAGAATGACATCTACCTCAGCCCATAATCAGCTAATTTAAAGAAAGGGAATACCACCAGCTCCAGGGGCTGCTTACCCTCCACTCTATGTTGAGATGGGGTGAGAGCTGTGGAAAGCATATCAAGCAAGTAAAATTAAGGGGAAATGGGGAATAGAGGAAAACAGTTTTCAAAATACATGAAGTCTATTCCTTCAAATTCCAGCCATATAGACCTCTGAACACGTCAACGTTTTAAAGTTTAAAACCGAAGATCTGATTTTGATTACAGACTACTGAGTCCCGACATTTCACGTTAAGTTACAGCACTGTCTATCACACAGGGTGATTTTCCTAAGATCAAGGGCTTTTAGTTGTGGGAAATGATCATAAGGATAGAGCGAATTGGACCTTGAACATATGAACACGCCAGATAATGCTCTAGCGAGTACAGGAGGGAAATGCATACTCACTTCCAAGCAGCTTAGTAAGGAGGGAGCTCTGCCTAGTGTTAGAAGCTTGGACCCCTGTGCACAGGGATGCTGAGTCGGGTCCTTGATATGCCACGGTCTAACATTGCAACTTTGGGGGCGCTTGGGTGGCTCAGTTGGTTAAGCATCCAACTTCAGCTCAGGTCGTGATCTCGCAGTCTGTGAGTTTGAGCCCTGCATCTGGGCCCTGTGCTGACAGCTCAGAGCCTGGAGCCTGCTTGGGATTCCGTGTCTCCCTCTCTCTCTGCCCCTCCTCTGCTTATGCTCTGTCTCTCTTACTCCCAAAAATGAATAAATGTTAAAATAAAATAAAATAAAATAAAACATTGCAACTTTGGGCAACTTACTTGACCTCCCTTTGCTCTTTAACCTAAGCATCAGACTTGATTGAGTTGTCATTTATGGCAAAAGACAGTTAAAATTCCTCATCTTACCTGTCTACTTTTTAAACCAAAACTTTTATTTTACTTGTGATAAACTTGGTACAGGTACATTGACAAGAGCTCATTACCATGGATCAAACTACAGCTAGCTGGTGAATATGAAGGGAAAAGAAAAGAAAAAGATCAGAAAATTACATTAAATAATATAGTCTTAATGCTTTAAAATATGGCATTTAAATCTTACCATTTTGAAGTAAAAGTAAAAGATAGTCTTTAAAGCATTCTGGTGGCAAATCAGTAATATACGTTAAGATGATGAATACTCAATTGTAATTTTTCTTGATTATAAAAATCTATTATTCACTATGTGAGTATGTCAGAGTCCATAATTATTATATAATTCTACTTTATTTTATAATGAATACTCTTTTTGAAAAATATAGCCAATAAAAATTATTAATTTTCACAAAGAAAAAAATATCAACAAGAAGTGTGTAAAATATATGGCTGACTCTTTTTTTTCCAATTCTCACTTTAGAAAATATTATAAAAGCAAGTAAAAATGTCAAAAAAACACTCAGAGAGTTAAGTCCTTATCATTTGAGCCAGGGCTGTTAAAAATTGAAACAGCCAGAGATATTTATAAAATTATAGCACAGAAGAGAATAATGATGGACGTCATTCCAGAAGACTTATATAGCAACGACTAATACAATATAATATGGCAAATGTGAAATGGAAAAAATCAGAACATTTTTATTAAGTGAATATAGAAAAGGGAGAATAGGTGCTTGGAAAAATATCTGGAATATTGTTTGAATGGCATACAAATTTAATTATATTTCATCATGTGTATAGTAAGAAGCATTGAGGTTATAAAATAATATTCTATAATTTGATATAAATTATTATGAAGAATATGTTTACTGTTATTTAAGTGATGCTGGATGGTCTGATATTATCAGACACAAAATAATATTACAACAGTATAAAATCAGCAATGATTTTAAGGAAAAGACATTTTTTAGTAATCCTTAAATTACTACTGGAATATCCTTTAGATGAACATTTGACAAAAATGTTAGTAGAATCAAAACAAAAATTGTTCAGGACGAAGTCAAACAGGCAAGGAAGACTTTATGCAAGCTATTGTAATGTGGTGGGTGGGTCATAGGCATTTATGTGTGCTAATAGGTCTTATCCAAAGGAAAAGTAAACTTTCTTAAGATTGTTCCACAACTTGGATCACAGCACCCACTGAAGTTAGGCTCCTACCCTCCCACACAGCCTGGGAGATAAGGTGCCATCTTCCTTGATTACATTTCAAACAGATGGCTCAGAGGTCCTTGGAAAAGACAGTTCTGGGTTGTAAAACTGCCGAGAGACTTTTAAAAAATTTTAAATCTCAAAGGGACAGAGAATTTTGCAACTACAAGCTTTCTAAAATAAATGCTCAGAGAAAAGGGGGATCAGCGGCCTGGAGATACACCGAAGGCTCTCTAAAGTTTAGTCAAGTTGAGCAGAAACTTGAGACCCCAGCTCCTGAGTGGCTCAGTTGGTTGAGCTCAGACACTTGATTTCAGCTTACGTCATCATCTCATCATCTCATGGCTCATGAGATGGAGCCCCATGTCAGGCTGTGCTGAGAGCACAGAACCTGCTTGGGATTCTCTCTGTCCCTCTCTCTCTCTATCTGCCTCCCCCCACCCCTTTGGAAAAAATAAAAATAAAAATAAATAAATAAATAAACATTAAATTTTTTTTTTAAATAAAAAAGAAACTTAAGGCCTTCTTGGTGAGTCCAGATAGTAAGAAAGTGTTAATTTTTTCTTCAGGAATCCCTTATTGTTGTACAGAGAGGTACATCTTCAGGAAAGTTGCAGGAAATCAACAGCAACTTTGACAGCGTATTAGAGAGTGTCAGCAGGCCAGAGGGCGGTTTGTGGCAAAGGCTCGACCAACTAGGACCAGCATGGTGACCTGCTCCAGAAATCAGTTTTGGTAGAAGAGATACCAATAACCACTAAACCAGTGGCAGATATAGCTAAGATGGCAAAGATTAAGAACAAAAAATAAATAAATAAAACTAAAAGCAGTTTAGAGATACTAGAGGAAGCAGAGACAAAGAAACGTGGAACTGAAAGATCTGTAGTTTGTATCTGGAAGCATTCGATAATCTGCACACAAGCCTGCATCAATTTTTATATTTAAATATAGTAGCTCTTACTACAATCTTTGGGAGAATTTTATGGGCCACAGTCATATATATGGTCACCCAAAACTTCAAATCCTTCTACACACAGAAGAACTAAATCTGGTTGGCATGCCACTATTTTTGCTACATCTGGGCATTCCAATGTCTTTTTACACCCAAATCCTCTTCGTGATTATGAAGGCCAGCTTGAGAAAAGGTGCCTTGTGCCAAATCATCCTACTTATCAAAAGGTTCATCCAATGGTGAATTAGTTTACCAAAATTACTAACTATCAGAATGGCATTGGGGATTTGTAGTGACGCAAAACTCAGCTCTGTTTCAGATTCTTGAACTAGGATGGTTTTGTGTGATGTCTAAGGAATGTAATTTATATATGAACTGTGTACATTTATATATTTTATCTATATATTTCATATATCCCACAAAAAGTGAGTTAAATCACATGCTGCAATCCAGAATTTAGGAACCAATGAGGTAACCATCTAACTCCTCTGATTCAAGGCAAGAGAATTAGGCAAGGCTAAGGACTGGCCACAAATCAAATTCTGGCAAGACACTGCGGATTCTGACATTAAGTGAGCTCAGTTTTAGGATCTCAGTGTCACTATCTTTAAACAGTCATTATGTGATGATCATTAAGTGAACATTAGAAGTCCTTTAAAAAGATACACAAGACATTATTATAGTCACTGTTCTATCTTTCACCTTAGCTAATCCCTGATCCTCTGCCCTCTCCTGTCAGATCCTTAATCCTTTATGCCCAATGCCAATTGACCTTCCAATAACAATTTGGACCAAAAGCAGCTTAATGAACTGCAGTGCACAAGAAGGTCAATCTGTGAGTTGCAGAAGGAACAACAACAAAGCGTGAGCTCTGTTACTTTCCACAAATAAACTTATATGTAAGAAAAGGCAATCTAAAGGAAAGTAGACTGGAGAAAATGTATGAAACCAACGAGACCAGGGGTTATTTTCTTCTTAATGTGGAAAATAATAAATAAGATATATCACAAGTGAGTGGAGTTTACTGAAAACATTTAAAGTTAATAATTTTATATTTTATGTTACTATTAATCTTTAGCTAACCTAGAGAATCCTCGAGAACCCTGGAAACCAATGCATTCTATAACTGTGCTAATAAAAGTATGATCTGTGAGCCTGGGTCAGTCCACAATGAGAAAATGAGTGTAACTATTATGAATTTTCTAGAAATGTGGAAGTATTGTTTAATCCCTATTGAAGCTAGAAATGAAAGTCTGACTTTATATATATATTTTTTAATGTTATATTTCGTAGTATTTTTTTTTTAAAAAAAAACATTATACCATGATGGCTTAGAGATAAAATAAAAACAAAAACAAAAAGAACCTGTTCTTCAACAGAAGAACTGAAAATACTGAAAAATACTACTCTAAAGAAATATACTGAAAAATACTACTCTAAAGAAATATAAATAAAATGCTACGGAAGTTATAAATACAAAAGAAACAAGTTTATTTCCTTTGGGAATCTTCAGAACTTTTAAAATTGAAATGTGCAGTGTGAATCTCCAAATAAAAGTTGAGCAGTTTTTCCCCGTGTGTTTGAGCTCGGGCTTTTAATTTTTCAATTTTTGTGGTTTTTTTTACGCCACATTTTATGATCTCATGAGACTAGGAGTCCTCAGAACATATGGGAAATATTTTTCAAAATTAATTAACAGGTGCATGAGAAATGTCTTTTTAGTTAGTACGTAGACATGAAGTAAGCATTTTCCAGAAATCCCCTGTGAATTTCATTTTCTAGAGAGATAATTAGATACTAGAAAAAAGTTCCATTCAGTTAACTAGATCATAAGTTAGATATGAAAATACATAAGACAAAAAACTGAACTTGAGTACCCTGTACCTTTACAATCAATGAACATGGGCTTCTTGAAGACTTACTATGTGCTATTTTCTACTCGGAAGCCGCATCTATTCAAGAAGCAACAATTGAAGCAATAAACATAGCTTCCCTCAAGGAAACTCAGTTGCTAATGGAAAATATTCGTGGTGTTACTTTGGAAATAGTTTTATGTGGAAAATATTTGAAAATGTAGGTTTTTTTTTTTTGTCTTTTACAACTTTGAAGAGTCCTAGAAGATGATAAACTATATATTTTTTTCATTAAAAGACTAGAAACAAATGGACTTCAATATATTTCATACATTTAATAGGATAGAAACAAAGATAATACATTATGTAAGAGAAAAGCTGAGCAGTACTATAGCCTATTGAATAAGGACATTTTCAGTGGTGCTGGAAGGGCCTGAAGGTACTTTTTATCTTAGAACAATTCTCTGGTGCTCTAGCTTGTTGATTTCCTTCACCTGCCTGTTAACTCCCAGTGAACCAAATTACTCTGTTTCTCCCTCACAGCCCTAGCTCTTCAGAGAGCTTTCTAGAAACCATGCCAGTGCCTTATGGAATGTCAAATTTCTAAAATGATGGCACTCAACAAACAAGATATTTGTTGTGAGCTGTATATGTACACAGTAGTTTTCAGAGTATCTAAAAATGTGTGTGACAAACTAGCCATAAGATTTTGCATATCTAGTATGGGGTAGAAATTAAATACAAATAAAAACAGAAATGACAGTCAATGTCAAGGTAATACATATTGTTCATCACAGCTGACCATTGTCCCTGACTCTGTTGCCTTCAAGAGTTAACTCCCCCTGAGGATTATATACTTTGGGGAAGGTATCAGGGAAGAGGAATTTGAACTGGGAATTAAAAGATTAACAGAACTGAGAGAAATAGTATGCCAAGAAGGGAGAATATGTGATCAGGAATGAAGTTTATTTCTTCTTTTAATTTTTTTTTAAGTTTCTTTATTTATTTTGAAAGAAGAAGAGAGAGAACAAGCTGGGGAGGGGCAGAGAGACAGGGGGACAGAGGATCCGAAGAGGGCTCTGTGCTGACAGCAGAGAACCAGATGTGGAACTCGAACTCCTGGTGTATCTTGTGAAGGTGAAGAGAAGCATCTAAGAGGCCATAGAAAAATATATTTATAAAAATCAGACTTCAGTTAATAGATTAAACTATACTGTCAGGCATGGGAATGAAACAGAAAGGTTATCATGGGAGACACTTCAACTGGTGTTGCGAATTGCAGCTAAAAACTATAATGGGATGAAGGTGAGGGGTTGCCAGAGGTAACAAAGTTAAATTTATTTCCAAAGCATCAGCCCATCCAAATAAGAGAATCTTTAATGGAACTTTTAAGAAATACTATACGATGATGCCCACTGGTCAATATTTAGAAATACAGACAAGGATATGAAAATAGAGTAATACCTTATAAATGTGGACTAGTTTGTATTTGACAGTGGATTAAACCTTAGGATAAGGTCATCCTAAAAATTTAACATTCAGGAGTCAACTGAAAACAGATTATGCTTGAGGATGTGACAAAGCACGTTATACATGAGTGAATAAGGGCAGATGAAATATTAAGGCAGCTTAGGATTGAATTTTGATATGTATTGAACATATGGAAACCATATAACTTTATTTGGTAAAGGATATAGAAAAAAATACAAGTAATAAGAGCTCTAGAATGATGTAATGCAAAAACAAATGAAAACTGAAATCAGAATTGAGTGAAGCTGTAATATACAGATGTAATGATAGTGCAAAAATAAGAAAGGAATCCATGTGTCAAAAGCAAACAAAGCCTTAATGACTAACACCAAATAATTTTCTGTCCCTGTGTTAAGATTGGCTCTCATAACACTTCCCAGTCTCTGTGTTAAACGATTCTTGGATGAAGCACAATTTCCTGTTCTTTACTAAGCAATACTGGGAATAAGCAAAAAATAACTCAGATGCTTACTGCAGGAAATATCAGTTCCTAGAAAATAAGACACCAACACAACTGAATAGCTTACTTATCATGACTCATTTCAAGTTCCTCATCTTGCTGTGCCCACAAATCCAAAACCATCGCATCATAATAGTAATCCAGCTACTTGCCAATCCTGTAAGAGTCACCTCAAAGTCACTCAATGCAAGCCGTAAAACCTTAACTTTACCATGTCCCAATTTTCCTTTCTAAGAAAACCTTAGTCAGGTATAATTCTCCCTTCCTACGATAAGTCTAATAAATTGTATGATATTTCATCAACAGATTTTCTGGTGGTCTTCTCCGGAATAAACAATTGGCACTTCTGATCAATAAGCAGGAAGAGAAAGGAATTCATGCGTAATTCAACAAATATTTACACTGGGCCTATTAGATGCCAGGATAGATAGAGCGTGGCAAGACAAAGTCTGTTCTCTCAGGCACCGGTGTTGGAATCGGAAATTACTTATAAAACAGTAAATAAGTAGATATATAATACAGTGATGTGAGTAGGAGAAGAGTAAAAGAGTGTATTTAGATAGAATTACTTGTTGGAACTAATTTAGATTGGTAATACAGGAGGACTTCTTCAGGGAGATTATACATGAGAATAAAAAGAAAGGTCCAGGGAAATTAAAAACAAAACAAAACAAAACAAAAAAAGGTGGCAGCATTTTCAGATTTCTAGTTCTATCATAAAACCCTGGCAGGGGTGCCTAGGTGGCTAAGTCGGTTTAGCATCCAGGTGGCTCAGTCGGTTCAATGTCCAACTTCGGCTCAGGTCATGATCTCGTGGTTTGTGGGTTCAAGCCCCTCATCAGGCTTTGGGCTGACAGCTCAGAGCCCAGAGCCTGCTTCAGATTCTGTGTCTCCCTCTCTCTCTGCCCCTCCCCTACTCTCTCTCGCGCTCTCTCTCTCAAAAATAAACATAAAAAAAAAAAAAAAAAACAACCACCTAGCACTAAGAAGGAATGAGAGGAGAGGAAAAAGGAGAGAAAGGAGGAGAAGTGTTAAAATGTATTACATCCACACTGTATGCCAGCCAACTCCTTTATGTACATTTTATTTTTATACTTTAAGCAATCCTGGGAGGTAAGTACTGTTAGTTAATATCCCCATTGTATAAAAGAGAAAACCAAAGTAAGTAGAGTTTAGTGATTAACCCAGTTACATGATTTGTGAATGACAGCCCTCAGACATTACCCCGAATTGCCTAACCAAAAAGCCTGTATTCTTAAGTTCCATGGTGTAATGTCAAGAATGCATTGCCACACATAGAATTACTCTTCAGTCTATAGTTATGTCTTCCATACCAGTTCTTTTTCCACCTTTCATAGGCTTCATTTGATAGGCTAAAGACACAGGAAATGTATGCAATTATTTGTTTTACATTTAAGCAATGGATAGAGAAAACCTACACAAATCAGGAATAATTTTTAAAGGCCTCTCCGTCCTTAGGAGTTTTGTCGTCATATTTGCCTAACCAATCAAATATCACGAATGCTTCAATTATTCACTTTTAGACTATTGACACTGAAATGTAATTACAAGGGAATAGGGAGGACACTGATTTCATTGACAAGATGCATTTGCCATTCTCAGCGTGTGGTAGCTGTAGGGTGATTGAGTACCTCTGTCAGAGACACCAGTAAACATATTCTGGAACACCCTTTTCAGTTTGCTTTTTTCTTACACTGAAAGCTGACTATTTATGGCAACTCCTGCCTTAAGGGCTATGTGGAGCAGTTGTGTTCATTGATTAAAGAAGCTAAAGACATATCAAGACTGAGTGAAACACAAATAAGGGCTTTCAAAGGCATCTAATGATGAGATTTCTTCAGGGCACATGCAGTATCTTAAGCTGCTAAACTTCACATAAAAGATCTTTAAATAATCTCAACCTCATTTAATTTTTAGAAACGACTATCACTCTTTGTAGCCTGCAATGAAAAAAAAATGGAAGTTTGCCTAACCTAAACTGAACAAAGAAAGACTATTCTGGTAAGAATGAAGCCAAGATTTACTTTGGTTTTGCCAATAAATATAAATATGACTAGTTGCAGTGCCTTTGTTTTATTTAACCCTGCAGGTAAATTAATGGTCTCATTATTAGAGAATACTGGATAAAGATTACTCATCTCAAAAAAACCTGGCTTAGAAACTAAGACCTCCAACTCACCCTAGCGGCTTATCCAAATTACAGACTTGAATTCAAAATTACTTCATCAGTCTTATGGATGGACTATTACCATTTTTTAGCACAGATTTAATTTTATATCATTGGTTCACCACTTCTTAGAGAACAAAGCTGAATCCAGGGACATTAAGTAACTCGTGTGCGGTCTATCAGTCAGATGATGGCAGGTAGTAGTATAGGTAGGAAGCTAACGCACTATTTTTTTCTTGAAAGCAGTGTTGGGAAACAGTTATTGGGGAGGATGGCTACTTAAAAGTGCTAAGCAAAGAAATGACATCAAGAAAAGTGTGATTTAGAAATATTACACTGGGCATCTGGGTGGCTCAGTCAGTTCTGTCCAATTCTTGATTTAGACTCAGGTCACGATCTTACGGTTTGTGAGGTCAAGCCCCACATCAGTCTCCATGTTGATAGTGTGGAACCTGCTTGGGATTCTCACTCTCTCCCTCTTTCTCTGCCCCTCCCACACTCATGCTGTCTTGCTCTCTCTCAAAATAAATAAATTTAAAAATAAAAGTAACATTACACAAAATGATGACATTCGTGAAAAAAATGTAAATAAATATTTTCTACAGTGTGGTCATTCTGTGGGAGGGTCATACTTCTGATAATATATATAGCTTATATCATGGCAACTATAGTGGTTTGGGTGTTCCAGAAAGAAGATTAAGAGGAAGCGAAGGGGGGTGGGTGTGGCAGGGATTTTACTAGAGTACACAGCAGAAGGAGAGGAAGGAAGCCAATGTGATCAGGGAGAAGAGTTGTGAGATGGACACCAAAGACTCACTCAACTGGTGTTAAATAGCCTTCCAGAGTAGCCCCACATTGAGCTAAAATGCCAAGATATTTTGTATCCTTGTTTCCATCTATTGGCCAACCCAGAAAAATGTCACTGTGAGACAGGCATATCTCTCATGAGATCTGGGATCTGAGATCTCAGATGCTGATGCATCCCCAAAGAAGCTAAGCACTGAAGCTGTCTGCTGCAGCACAACAGCAATAGAGGCAACAAGTCCAACACTGAATGGAGATCTCCTGGCCCATCAGTCAATCTCTTCTGCCATTTAGATCCACTTCTCTTTTACCCAGTGCAATTCCTCTAGGATTCTTGAAAAGACTTAGAAAAGGAAGGGTTGAGGAATGAGCTACAAGTCTCAACTCTGCAGTTGATCTCTGGAATACAGCTTATATTTATCACCTTCCCCACCTCCCCACTATCCATTCTAGATTCCCCTCACCATCTGTGAGCACCTCTGTTAGTTTCAGCTTACCTCGGGGGATGACACTAAGAGAATCTTCAAGGTGTCTGAGCCCTTGGACACATGGTCTTAAGGTTGGTTCACTTAAATACCATCACAATCAGATAAGAGAATATCAGGAGAAACACAAAAGGATTGTGGGGTTTTGCCCTATACTTCCCTGCTCTCTGACATGTAAGAGTGGCAGTCACCTCCTCCTGTCACACTAGCTCCTCTTCATGGCCACTGGTCTCTGCATATGAGGCACCTACCAAGCCTACGTGGCAGCCAAAGCCGACCGTTCTGTGGAACTATGGCTTTATTCTCAGGCATAGGTTTTCCTTCTTTGAGAACTTCATGGTCCTTTATGGAATCCTTTATGATCCCATATATATTCAACCATTTTCCATGCCCCTTTATACGTACAGTAGGTGATGAGGACCGCCATGAAAGCTCTGCCTGTTTTGGAAAGTATTCTTCATCTATGTCTTTCAGAGTCATCGTGAGTAACACAGCTGCCTTCCATGTTCAGCTTACACAGACTATGAGCTAACCAATATGTAAATAACAGCCTTTGCTTCCTCTGTTAGCTGATCATATGTGATATTTTACAGAGCCATGAGTGTGAGCTAAAGGAGAGGATATGGTAGATGCGAATGGGTTCAAAGCAACTTATTTACGCAGACTGCTTTTGCTGTCTGGTCTTACTTGAGCTTTCCCAGAGGTACTGATTCCACCCGATAAGGGACTACTGCTTGTCTTTCCCAAACGTAATGACTTGAGGAACAGAAATAATTTAGCTCATAGCTAGAATTCCAAAGTTATGGTCACTTAAAGCACTATGTTCATGTGCTACATTTACACTAAAGCCCAAAACATGTCAAGGGTTGTTTTTTACAAGATGGTACAAACTTACTCCAGATCTCTGGGGTCCTGCATCAGTGTTCTGTCACTAGGCTTGCCATAAATGTCACATATATTTTTCCACCACTGATACATCTACTCTTACAGATTTGGGCAAATCACAAGTCCCAAGTAAGGGGGCTTCTTGCATCAAAAAATCGACCTGAGCAATATTCTTTTTTTTTTTTTTTTAATGTAGTCTTCACACACCCAGTATGGGGCCCAACACAGGACTTGAACTCACACTCTGAGATCAAGACATGAGCTGAGATCAAAAGCTGGATGCTTAACATCCAGGTGCCTTAGCCATCCTGGCCTAAGCCAGACTTAGCCATCCAGGTGTCTTTGGACTGAGCAATATTCTTAGATGTAAAACATATTACCTTTATAATGTGAAAAGTCCTGCAGGGAGTTATACACACTTCTTTATAATTATGGGCAAAGATGCTATAATTGGTCTTTATTTTTTTAAAAAAACGTTTATTTGTTTTTATATATAGAGAAAGCATCAGCAGGGGATGGGCAGAGAGAGAGGGAAAGGGAGTCTCAGGCTGGCTCCATGCTATTAGGGCAGAGCCCAACGAGTCACAGAGAACGATCTCATGAACCATGAGATCATGACCCAAGCTGAAATCAACACTTGGACACTTAACCAACTGAGCCACCCATGTGCCCCTGTCTTTTATTTTAGACATCATGTGCCAAAATGCCCCTAACCATAGAATTCCTAAAGAAGTAAGTTAAGTGTTAATGTGATGTGATGATTTTCATAGGGTTCATCCTTTACCCTCTAGAGTGGATGTATCAACCAAAGCCTTTAACATGCAAGGCATTTCTTGCTCATGTAACCAAATTAGCACGATGCCATTAAGGGAATGGATCATTTTATTTTTTTTAATTTTTTTAATTTTTTTAATGTTTATTTATTTTTGAGACAGAGAGAGACAGAGCATGAACGGGGGAGGGCCAGAGAGAGGGAGACACAGAATCTGAAACAGGCGCCAGGCTCTGAGCTGTCAGCATAGAGCCTGACACAGGGCTCGAACTCACGGACCGCGAGATCATGACCTGAGCCGAAGTCGGCCGCTTAACTGACTGAGCCACCCAGGCGCCCCGGGAATGGGTCATTTTAATGTTCTGCAGGATGTCTAGATGGTCTCAATCTCTCTGGTCATTATTGTTATAATTGGTTTTGGAGTATAAAGTTAATATACTCCTCTGTGCTAGGTTGGAAATATACATTGTTTTCTGTTCCATGTGAGTGCAAACAGTGACTTATCCTTTTTTATGATAAGGATAGAAAAGAATGAATTCACAAAATCAGTGTCCACATACCATATCTTAGAGATCATAAAAATCTACTTTAGCAGTTATCCCATACAGCAGGGTGAGTAAAATTCATGTTACTAATTTACTAAGTTACTAAGTTACTAAGTTAATAGGTTAGTGGCATCCAAAATTCTTAACTCTACTGCAGGAACCCACCTGGTGAATTAAGTGGGGAAACCATAGGGATCCCCAGCCTTTCATTCTCTACATACTTCATGATTACATTTAGTTTTACAACTTTCCCACCACACCACCATGATATGATTTTTGTTTTCTTATTTACTATCTTGGCTGCTGAAGGGAGCCATTTCTGAGGCTGTCACTCACTTTCACCACTATCCTAGCCTTTACACAACAAGAAAATGATCTAATGGTAGTTTGGGTGTTCTGCCAAATCACAGGTGTGATTATCCTAATTATATATTTCGTATGTTAATTTCTTATTATTGCATAACAAATTACCATAAACAGTGATTTAATGTAACACATATTTATTGTCTCATACTTTTCGTGGGTTAGTATTCTGGGGTTTTTGTTGTTGTTTTTTTTTTTTTTAAGTTTATTTATGTATTTTGAGTCAGAGAATGATGGTGGGGCAGAGAGAGAATCCCAAGCAGGTTCTGTGCTGTCAGGGCAGAGCCTGACATGGGGCTCAAACTCATGAACCATGAGATCATGACTTGAGCTGAAATCAGCAGTCAGACGCCTAGCCGATGGAGCCACCCAGGTGCCCTTCATGGGTTAGTATTCTGGAAAAAGATACTTAGTTCACGGGTCTCACGAGGCTGCTGTCCAGATGCAGATCATACTATGTTCACATCTGGGAGCTTGGCTGGGAAATAATCCACTTCCAAGTTCCCTGAGGTTATTGGCAAAATTCATCACCTTGTGGTTTAGGACTTAGTTTCTTGTTTTCTTGTTGGTTGTTTTCAAGGGATAATCTTAGCACCTAGAGGAGACCCATAGTTCCTGGCCATGTAACCATAGACCCTCTTATAACATTGTAGCTAACTTCTTCAAATTTAGCAAGAATGTCTCTCTCTTTTCAGTTTGATAAATTAGGAGTGACATTCCTTAAACTTTGCTGTGGAGCAGGAGCTAATCAAGAGCATGACAGTTTATCATTTTTGTAACTGTCTTTTAGAAAGGGGTAAGTCAGTGGTTCCACCTGCATTTGGGGGAAGGATTCACTAGGCTATAACTCATTAGGGTCACCTTAGTTTGACCTTCTATATTTGAGGACCAAGTAAATTCCCTTTGCCCTGAACAAGACAGTAGGTTTTTCCAAGGGAAGTGACTTCTGCATTATTTTCAAGCAAGGGGCATGTTCATCATAGCCTATCGTACATTGGAGATAGAAGGTTCAGGAGACATATTTCCTCTCTTCTCTGCCCAAGTTGAAAAAAAAAAAAAAACCTGAGAGATAAATGTATGTTTCAGACAAATGAGATCAAATTTTTTACTTATTGTTTTTGTTGTTAAAAATTACTTAGAAAAAAGGTTAGTTTTAAACCAAGTGGGATAGCTGACATGACCTGAATTGGACTTAGTCCTCCCCAAAAGTTGCAGCCCTCACCCATTTAGTCCTGCTAAATTTACTGCATGCCAGCGAAGCTGACCAGCCTGTTTCACCTCTGCATGTAAGCAGAAAAAAGTACTGGGAAGTTGCCTTTTTCATCTCACCAATAAGTGAATACACCTGTCTCTCCACGGTATGAAGGAATTAAGGGTAAGTAATGAGACAAATGAATAAACAAACAAACAAACAAAAAATCAGAATCAGACCTATAAATACAAAGAGCACAGAGGGGAAGGGGCTGGGAGATGGGCACATGGACATACGGGTGAAGGGGAGTGGGAGATACAGGTGCAGTTATAGAATGAATGAATCACGGAGGTGAAAGACACAGCATAGAGGATATAGTGAACAGTATTGTGATACTGTTATATGGTGACAGATGGTAGCTATGCTGTGGTGAACATGACATAATGCTTAGAGTTGTTGAATCACTATGTTGCACACCTGAAACTCATGTAACGTTGTGTGTCAACTATATTTAAATTAAAAAAAATAAATGAAATTAAGGTAAGTAGTGAGAAGACAAGCCAAGAATTTTAGTTATATCGATACCTACACAATGAAGATTAATCTAACATCCAAATCATTATCAGTAATAATTAGAATCATTCCTATATGAATTTAGGGGTTTGCATTATCATAACTAATTTTTTTTTTACTTTGGTCAAGTTATGTACATATTCTGTACATATTCTGTGTCTTGATTTCCTGTACTTGCAATGGAGACAATAACAAATATCATTTACCTCATGAAGTCTTGTATTAAATAAATATAATGCATATAAAAGTTCATGCCAATAATCTCACTTCTGAGTATACAGCCAAAGGAAACTGGATCTCAAAGGGGTACTTTTGTTATTTTCAATAATCAAGACATAGAAATAGCCTACACGCCTGCCAATGTACCAACAGCTAAAGAAAATCTGATATATATATATATATATATATGCATATATATATATATATATATATATACACATATATATGCACAATGGGATATTATTCGGCAGGAAAAAAAAAGGAAATTCTACCATTTGTGATAAAATGAATATATTTAGATGATATCATGCTAAGTGAAATAAGCCTGACACAGAAACACAAGCAGAATAGAGTTGTGTTTGCTAGGGGAGAGTCGGGTAGGAAATTAGATGTTGGCCAAAGGGTTGAAAGTTTCAGTTATGCAGATGAATATGTTCTGGAGATCCAATGTATGCCATGGTGATAATAGTTAACACTACTGTATATGTGGGATTTGCTAACAGGCTGGATCTTAAATTTTCTGACCAAAACACACAGACACACACACACACAGACACACACACACACACACACACACACACACACGTGTGCACATACACACAGTAACAATGTACAGATGATGCATAAGTCATTTAGCTTAATTACGGTGATCTTTGAATAATGTATATATGTATCTAAATATCAAGTTGTGTACTTTAAATATGTATATAATTTTTGTATGTCATAGATGTCTCAATAAAATTGTTTTTTAAAGAAGAATAGAAAGAATTCCGAAAATGTTGGCAAGTGGCTATGATTATTGTAGTTAATTAAAAAAAAAACTGGGACCTATGGTTTCTGTAATGATATACTGCTTGCTTCCAGATCCATATCTTGGATGTATCTTCATTTTTTCCCCTTTTTATCACTTTCTCACTTTCTAAATTAGGGTGTGGTGAGAGGGACTAGGCATCACATTTTGTTCTTTCTCTCTCAGAGAATTTAGGTAGTCTCACAGCTTTGAGTCTCCCCTCTATAGACAGAAATCTTACAACCAGAATCCGAGCATCTCTAATCAACCACAAAGTATCTGATTCTAAAGATTGCTTTATCATTGGACATTTATCATACTGCAAACAAATTCTCCATCTTCCTCTATAAACCTTGTTGCCTTCCCAGTTAAGTCAAAGACAGTAGTACCATTCTTTCTGTCCCCCGTTTCTGAAACTTAAAACATCTCTGACCCTACCTGCTTCTTTTCCCATTTCTAGATAATTTCTTTGTATATTCTACCATTTTCAAGGCTTCTCATTTTCTCAGATTTACTTACATTTTCTTTCTATTCTCATAGTCACAGCTATAGTCCATCCTTAACTGTCTCTGTGGACTATTGCAAAAATTTCCAACTGATGCCAGCCATCTCTTCTTTTTAGATTCTCTAGGGTTCTTAGGATAATATTCTTAAGACGCAGCTTAACACACGTTAAAGCATCATGTAAAACCTATAAAACATCCCATTTATAATAGAATAAATTCCATACTTCCATCTGGCATTTGATACTCTTCATGAGCCATGTATAATTAAATCAAAATTATCAGCAGCTTTTCCTTTAAACAAATTCTCCACTGGTTATTACCATACGTAAATTCAAACATGACATACTTTCCCATCACTTTACTTCTGTCATGAAGCATTTCTGACTTTTACAATGCCTTTTCCTTTGAGTTACTATGCCATTTCTTAGTATTACTATAGGCATCATGCACATGTTTATCACATGTCTGTTTCCTCATCTGAAAAAAAAATTAGATGGGGAAATAAGACCTATATTACAAATGGAACAATTTCTGTAAATTGCAAAGTACAGCTCCTTTCATATATTGAATACTGACAAAGAGAGCCTTCACCTTTTTTTTTTTATATTATATGTTTCGACCAGTGGCAGAACAGAAAATTATATGAGTGACCAGAAAGTTAAGGGATATAAAATACAAAATGGTAAAACAGAGAAAAATAAAGGAAAAAAAGAGAAATATAATTGTTGATTTTGGTGTCAACTAAAATAAGCTTTTCTTGCTCTTATAGTTTGGGCACACACTTTCTATACTGGCAAGACCAATAGATGTTTATTGCTTTAGGATGAATACAGATCTTTTATATTTAAATGCACTTGGCATTTGCAACATGATGATGAATTAATAGGAAGTATTATGATCATTACATAAAACATGTTTTAGAAGGACAATTGAATGCAATAAGTCAAATGTAGTATATGGATCAATATGAATGCGCAGAATGAACTCATCTATAATATATTTCAGCTTCTTTTTAAGGATTCTTAGGTGATAATTTGTGGGAGGTAGCCTCATCAGAAATTTAACAGTAGCCATTTATGTTAAAAGAAAGGATTTATGATAGGTATATTTTTATTCATGAAATAAGATAAATTGGAATTATCCATCTTTACTGTCTAGAAGAGTTTGGTTTCTTGTAATTTATTTTATAAAGTATTCTGTAGGAAATAGAGTTGGCTAGCTTACATTTTATTATTAGATTCACATCATTTTTATTCTATAAGGATCAGCTGCCAAAAATGTAATGTTATGAAAAATAGACATAGAATCTATTAAGAAAATCTTTTACTTTAATATTTCCCACTTTGTGTATTAAAAATCAAATTTAAAATATCAACGCAGAAAACACAGTTCTGAATTATTTTCTTTATTGTCAGGTCATTAAAACATCAAATCAAACCAGTGATTACTATGTAACAATGGCTAGATATAAACACAACGATCTTTTCTAATGGCGATAATTTGTATGGTATTTTGACTTCATTGTACCAAATATCAACATCATGAAACGTTAATCATTCACTCATTAATGAAAGCAGGCATTTGTGAGCATCTGTAATGTGCCTAACACTGTGTTAGGAACTACAAACAAAAATTTAAAAATTAATAAAAATAAAGACCTTTGATTCTTTATTTGAAGAGATTTTCATCTAGTGGTCTAGAAAAACAAACAAATAAAATACACACAGATACAGACATGACACACACACATACACACTGCCTATGTACTAAAGTATGAACCTTATGCTATGCGTTGAGAACCCGTCTTGTTCTAACACATGGTGACATCTTCCAGCGAGAAATTAGAAATGGTCTTTCTGAGCAGAAAGAATTTGTTCAAAGACACAAAAACGTGAAGGACACAAGAGATCCTAGGAGATGCAAGATATTACGTATGGCCAATGCAAGTACTTTTTTGGGGGGAAAATGGAGGAAGGAATTAGTAGCAAGATCTGGAATAACCAGTGGTTAGAATAGATTTTGATGACCTTCGCTGTCATGGTGTTACTTGCAAATTAAGCATTATCATCTGTTATTGGAGACAGTATTATAAAACTCCTGAGATTGTTCTGAGAAAGAAATTGAAATACCATGTTTGATTTCTACCAGAAAGGTGGGTAAGTGCCACTCATAATTGCATAGTAAATGCTAGCACAGTTATAAACCAAAGATGTCTTCTAGTCAAAAGCAATATAATTATCATTTTAGAAAAATGCTGAATAAATCAGTGGTGATAAAAGATGGGCATGGAAGTTAGGGAAACAAGTACAACAAGTTCCTTGTAGAGTGATAATATAAAATGAATATAAAACTACCACGGTGTAGAAAAGGTGTAATTTTCAAGGGGAGCAGGAAAAATTGATAGGAATATAAAGAACAAATCACTCCCTTGAGGCTGAATCGATGGCAATCTTGTGGGGTTTTTTTTCAAGTTTTTATTTAAATTCCAGTTAGTTAACATACAGTGTAATGTTCATTTCAAGAGTAGAATCTGGTGATTCATCACTTACATACAACATTCAGTGTTCATCATGACAAGCGCCCTCCTTAATCCTCGTCATCTATTTCACCCATCCCTCCACCTACCTTCTCTCTGGTAACCCTCAGTTTGTTCTCTATAGTGAAGAGTCTATTTTCTGGTTGATGGCCATGCTTTTTAAGATTATTTTTTAAATGTTTATTTTATTAGTTATTTTGAGAGAGACACACACAACATGAATAGGGAAGGGGCAAACAGAGGGAGAGAGAAACCACAAGCAGGCTCCCTGCTGTCAGTCAGTGCACAGCCCAACTTGGGGCTCAGTCTCATGAACTGTGAGATCTTGACCTGAGCAGAAATCAAGAGTCAGCTGCTTAACTGACTTAGCCATCCAGGCACCAAGCCTAAATTTTTATAGCAACAGTAATAATATTACTTTATTAATATTTAAAATCATTCATTGAAATACTTAAATGCTTTATTATAATAAGAAAAATAATACTATTTATATTGTTCTTGGCTGAATGTAGTATGTAATGTAACCCTTGCAAAAATCCTGTGCAAGAGACTCTATTATTGACTCCATTCTTCAAACACAAAATATAGTGTTTAATGAGCTAGTAAATGATGGAAGTACACTCTAATCCCCCCACAAGTGTGTCACATTTTCAGAGCCTGTATTCTTAACCCCTACTTTACTGCCTGTGCACTAAACCCCATTTAAAAAAAAATTATGATGAGCTTAAAATTCAAAGGCTAAAAATAGCGAATCCTAATTAATTTCTATTTGTTGTTCACTAATCAATAAAACACCATTGTTATTGAATCACATCATATTGGTACAGTCTAATTATTTTAGACACAAAAATGTCATGAAGTCATCAGGATTTTTGTGTTTGTTTTGGGTGTATATATTGATAATGTCTTTCCTTGTGGCTTAATTTTGTCTCATGATGGTCTTCTTGGGCTCGTTTATGTTTCCAATCTCTTTGTTTTAGATTTTATTATATTTCTACTTTTTAAGATTAGAGAGGAAGAGACTTCAAATAACTTTCATCCTTCTGAAGGTGACCTCCTTTCTAATGGGTATTACCCTGAAAATCTCCCAGTATCGCCATGGCATCTTGAAGAACTTGACAACTTTCGTAGTGGTTACATGCTGTGCCAGTCATGATCCTCTTGGCTTGGAAATTCTAGTGTCAGGTGTGATTAGGTACAAGAGGGCAAAAATTCTCTGCCTTTACAGTTTGCATTTAGGTGATTAATTAAGGAGCAAGGATGCCGATAAATGATCTGACACATCTATTTTTATAACCATGTCAAATTAGAGAAATATAGGCCAGTATGTGTGATTTATAGAAATATATTTTTAGGAATATTTTACTTGAGTTTTCCTTAGTTTCATTTTGTTCCTAGAGCACAGCAGTTGCATTATCTCAGATAGATCGAGATATTTTGGTAGTATATTAAAAGAATGGAGCACTAATATATACTGAAAATATAATAGAAGTACCAGAAAGGGATGGCATGAGACCAGTTCGCCCAGTCTATAAGAAGGTACAGATTATTATAACTTGACTCAATAGAAACAATTACAGTTTATAAAGTGGTTTCCAATCGTTTGCATTTGTGATATGCTTATTCTGAATGTCTTTACTGTAGATTCTTGTGTACCAGCTCCCTTCCTCATGTAAATACCACTCTCCCCAAAGCCTCCAGATTCTCAAGATAGATCTAGAGAAAAAGCTTTGAAAATGGAACTTATGGCAGAGTAGATGACAAAATTCTAATTAAAATAATGCATGGAAATATTGATAATTAGCATCCACTTATAATTTGATAGTCTACTATGAGAATATAACCTTATGATGACTTCTTCTCTCTTTCTTCCTCCTTAGAACTTGGAATCAGTGAGTCTCAACCAACAGTAAAATATGAAGGAATTGGCAGTCTTGACTACCTTCCCTGGAGATAGAGAACGAGATAAGATGAAAAGTGAAGTTGGGTAAAGAATGGGAGAAGGCAATTCAAGAACAGACTACACTGGTGATCTCAGGGGTGGGAGAAGACAGGTAGCAAGTAAACACAGCGGATATCAATGATGAAAGCAGAATCAACCTCTCTCCCTCTGCCTCTTTCTCTGTCTCACTCTTCTTTTCCCAAGAGGAAGTATAGAATTGTTTTAGATAATGCAAATTTAGAACAAAACTATCTGTGTTTGTCTTCCAGTTTCACTACTTCTTAAAGACTTGGGTAAATGCATAGCCTCTCTTTGCCTTGGTTTTCTCATCTATAAAATGGGTAGAATATCATACTCATAAAGTTGTTGCTTTAATGAGTTAATGAGTTAATATTAGTAAAATATTTAGAATAACACCTGGCAATTGTAAGTATTATAAAAATATAATTATTATTTTGTGCAGTTTTTTCCATTTGTTTGTCCAGCTTCTAATTTTTATATTCCCCTACATATTTAGAATTTCATAGTATTTGTGACAAGCCTGCACAGTCATGTCAGGTAACAAGTAATGTTGCTGAGGGTCTGATAACTTTAAGGCCATCAACTATCTGAGCATTTGGATTTCCTGGGATCATAAATCATGTAGATATGAACAATCCTAGAAAATACTCCTTGTGTTATGATTTTTTTAATGCCCAAGAATTTGGCAGTCTTCTCTCTCAACCATTTGCTATTGTATTTGAAACTTCCATCATTAGAAGCGCTTTTTGGAATACAGAAGGTGCCCATTTAAATTTACGGTTGGAAGGGGGCACTGTTGAGAGTAAAAGGGCTTATTATGTAATTACACTGGCACAACTGTACCTATTAAATACACTGGAAAAATCAAGATGTTTGGTATGGTTGCCCTAGGATTAAGTTTCTCTGTCTAGAGGTCCCTGTTAAAACACAAATATGGTACCTGTAAAGGCAACATAATAAGCTCACTTATTCACATAACTCAACAGACTGACTCATCAGTGAACAGAACCTAGGAAGAATAGAATGGAGTAGAGAGGCTTGGTAAGAATAAAGTGGTGTCTTCTTGAGGAGGTAAATTCAATTAAGGTGTTTATGTGAGGGGTCATGAAAGAGGAGAGGAGTTGAGGCAATAATGTTGAAATAAAAGACCCTGAAGTCTGCCTCCATAATTTCACAATTTAGCCTAGAGAAGGACACAGATTTGGTTGGTGCTCTCTGACCAAGATCTGCCTCTGAGTCCAGGCTTCACTTAAGTTCACTTCCAGATTTGTGCCCCTCTGACTCACGGTTTGAATAAGTTCTTTTCTAAGTGGGTTAACTAATTTGTATTTTATGCAACACATTTTAGGTCAAGTCTGAGAAACTCAAATTGCTTTCCTCATTTAAACTGCCTTCAGGCATGTACTCGTATGTATTTCCGATAAACTTACAGTTCCCATAGCCTTATTTAAAGATCAAAAAAAAATTTTTTAAGAACTTGGTTTAAAATAATGATGAAGTAAAAAAAAAAGAAGACAGTTGTTCCATATATTTTACTTGAAACTGAAATTAGACAATATGAATACTAATCACCCCAAATTAGGAAAATATGAAGTAAGGTAATACAAGTGAGAAAAAGAGTAAGAATGGTGACAGATTTTGTATATTTCTTGGACTACTGGCTTTGCACCTCCTAAGAATTCTGAAAGAAAAATGTATCAGACCAACTAAACAGAAAAGGAAGACTTTATTCAAGACTATCACAATCAGGGAGAGAGATGGAATTCAACTCCACACACACACAAATATGGTTTTTAAAAGATGGGATAAGATAATGGAAGAGTACTGGAGACTATTAGGTGGGAGGTTAGTCAATGTGCTGAGGCCATTTGTGTTTGCTAAATGATCTTTATTCAAGTTAGGTCCTGCTCTCCCAGAGTCTGGGGTGTAAGGACTCTGTCTTTCATGAGTCTGGGGTGTAAGGACTCTGTCTTTCATTATGAGTACATTTAAAAGGGACAGTTCATAGGTCTTATCCTAGGTCCTCAAGAAAGACATTTCTGGATCACAAATGATACACATCTCAAAGAGGCAGAGAAATAATTTATGACTTAAAGTTTTCTAAAGCAAATTCTCTAAGAAAAGCAAAGCCTACCTGAAATTGAGCAGAGGCCATGGAATTGTAAGACCGTCTTGGTCAGACCTTCTAGAAGTATGATTACATAATAAACTAAACATTTATGAGTCTATATTGCCTCGCCTTTCTTCACTACTGGACCAGAAAAATCGGAAGAGAGGGTCAACGAATACAAATAATCATATAATCACACTCAGTTCAAGAACAATTAACATTTTATATCATTTTAACTCTATCCATATTCTGTGACCCTCTCTGAAAATTGCTTCCCTTTTTAAGCTCCCAAATCATCTTTTTCTCACCCTGCCTATACAAACTTCAGTAGTATCCTCTATTCTTTATTACCAGGTGGTTGTGCTTATGAATGGATGTGAAATATAAAGACACCCTATAGTGACCCTCTCATGATAAAACTATTTGTCAAGAAAACACAGCACACATATTTCACTAACACAAACTTAAGCTTTCATAAGTTTTGAAAATAAGCAATTTATAAATAAAAAACGGTAACACTCTACAAAGGGATGCTAAGATAGATATCATACACAAAGGGATCTCAAAGATAAATTAATGTTATTCCATAGGTGGGTAAGATTTGATTCCAAATTAAGCCATGCTTGTATTTTAATATTTAGATTTTACATAATAATATTAGATCGGAGACATATATTATCAAATAATAAAAAAAACATTAAACATGTCAAACCCTAACTTTGTATTTTACATTAATTTATGACTACAAATAGTCCCAGTTGCATTTATGACTATAAATAGTCATCTTCAATAAAAGAACCTTCAAGTATCTTTAATTTGAAATTTACAAAGCATCAGGTTTGAGGCCTGACATCTTCTATTTTTAGACAGAAAGGGTACCTTTTTTGTTTCCAGCACTAATGTAGGCCACTAAGGAATATTAAATGATGGTAAGTCTCTATCTTATACTGACCTTTTCCTGTAAGATTTTAAGTGTGCCCGAAAATAAGACTAATATGTAATTATTCAAAACTTGTTGAGTATTGAACTTCAGAGTTAGATGTTGTGATAGATGAAGAAGAGAGTCAAATATGAGATACTTCAGTCTAAATGGGTCTCTGTGATTAAGAAAAAGAAAACTAAAACTAAAGTATTAGATGTCTCCTTAAGTGATATATATAATTTGGAGTCAATCACTTACTGAGTTTCTATATATACCAGACATTGTGTTAGGAGCTGGAGATGTGAATATGAAAGTGATCCCTACCTATAGAAAATCTTAATCTTGCATCAGAGAATTCCACATATGCCGATAAACATAAGACATAGAGGGAACATGAACTTTGCATAAGGAGTAAGGATATCTATCTCAGATTAAGGGTAGAGAAATTAGCTTGAGAAATTTTCCCAACTGAATTGATTTCTCAACCAAATTTTAAAAGATGTTTACATTTTTTCTAGTTGATAAAAAACAAAAACAAAAACAAAAAACATAAAACATAAAACAAGAAAAGGAAACCGCATACTTTAGGAGCAACAGGAATCCAGGGTAAGAATCTGACTTTGCTCATGGCTAAGTAGCTGACATGTTCCATAATGGTATCTACATAATAGATAATTAATGTGTGATGGATGAAGTCCTACATGGATGGACAAATAGATCAATGAAGTGACAGCATCTGCAGAAAACTTGAAGACATGTTTTGATACTAACCTATAATCTGTGAGGTAGTTTCTGGTGGGGATGGGGCTGGAGAGGAAGATAGAAGCATATCACTGACATTCCTATGGGAATTAGGTTAGGATCTACTGGAGAAGGAGGAATCAGTATAGAAGAAGGATATCTGAATGGTCTGTTCCCGGGTGACTAAGTTTCAGTTACACCATAAAGTGGAGAAAGCCTTCAATGAAACTGTTGAGGATTCAAATTCCTTGGGGCGCCTGGGTGGCTCAGTCGATTAAGTGTCTGACTTCAGCTCAGGTCATGATCTCACAGTTTGTGAGTGCAAGCCCCGCGCCGGGCTCTGTGCTGACAGATCAGAGACTGGAGCCTACTTCAGATTCTGTGTCTCCCTCTCTCTCTGCCCCTCCCCTGCTCATGCTCTGTCTCTCTCTGTCTCAAAAATAAATAAAAACACTTAAAAAATAACAAATTACTTTATTGGCAATGTCATGAAGTTTCCAGAGGGCATAGCAAAAGGGGATAAGAATGAGTATCAATGGTCAATGAACCAGGATTGAGTGAATCAGAACAGTCTGGTGGTGAGATTAAGATATTAATAGTAGATAGAAGAAAGAGGAGATTGTGCTTTTCTTTCCTTAGTGATGTGGTGTGCAAAGAGAAGATGAGTTTGGGACTGATCTCGAAAATACCCAAGGTAGTTCAATTCCTCAGTGTTCAAAAGCTAATACGGGTCAAGCTATAGAGAATGTTAAGTGACAGAATAAGGGACTTGGACGCAAATAGGAAATATAAGGTCAAATTTTGCAGGGCATTAAAAAATGATTACACAAAAGAGAGATGACATTATTCTAATCGCAATAGCTAAGCTTACTTGGCATTTACTACATGACATCCTTTTTTTCAATTATTTTACCCATATCCATTCGTTTCATTCTTGCCACAACCCCAGGTAATATGTGTCATTATTTCTTCCATTTTACTGATTGGGGAATTTAGGGCAGAGCTGAAGAGCAACCGGGTCAAGGTTATATAGGCAGCAAACTTTAGAGATGGAATTAACCACCTGGTATCTGATTGAACACATTGTACCTTTGAATATTGTCCCTTGCTGGGTTGGGAAGAAACTTTAACCTACCTTTGTTTTTGCTAGTAAAGACTCAAAAATATTAAAATTACAAAAAGAGGTTTCACTGCCTTCTATTAAAAAAATTCTTTTTCCCCAAACTGAAACCTGAAAGATATATTCCCGTTTACTGTGCAAGCCCCACATCTTGGAAGTCCCTTTTACTATAATGATGTTTTTAATATCTAGATCTACATTCCAAATCATGCATGCACAAAATCTTTGCTTGCTTTGCTGTTGAAAGGAATCAATAATAAATAATATAAGCATTGGACATTACGGCTGCAAATGGAGGATTTCAATTGCAATAGAGGACTATTTCCTAATGCACACTCTCACATACAATATGGGATGTACCGTGCTTTAGGAATTGACTCTCCTCTGTCACACACAGCAGCTGCTTGGGGTTATGCCAGTATATTATTACCAGCATTGCTGCAATAGCTGTAAGCATGAAGTGCACCTTGCTTTGCAATAAATTTTCCACACTCTGTGAGGAAGTCAGCAGTGTAGTTGAACTCAGACTGGTGGGAAAAAGATTGGCTTTGTTGACAGTGACTATGACAGACAGCGAAACTGGAGCAAAGCTGCAGCTCATGGTACATGACATTTTCTAAAACAAAGAAAACCAAAAAAAGTTATAGCCTTTAAGGCAGCACTGAAAATGACATCTGGCATATCATGCTACCCCAGAGATTATCTTTGCTTTCTTTCCTTTCTTTTCCATGTATCTTTCTATTTCTATTCTCTTTTTCAGTGTGGTGCTTAGATCATCAGTTTATGCTTGAGCACCATGTCAGAAATCCCAAAGAACACACAAATATACATATTTGAGATTTTTAAATAAAATATCCACTTCTCCTGAAAAGTTACAATTGTTTTTGTTAGTTTGTTTCAATTTACTTATAATCTTGCGTATTTTGTCAGGTTTCTCTATTTAACAGCAAATTATAGAGCTTTAATTTAAGGTCTTTGTTCATTGCCTAAACATTTTCTAAATCATGCCTTATGTTTTCTTTGTGATTTATTAACTAAGAGACGATTAACTTTTTGAAACTGGGAAAAAAATCTGTCTGTAGCATCTATTGAACTTCATTGTACTAAACGAGGAAAAATTTAAAACAAAATAGTTACTGAAACAATATAAGTCTGTTTTTTTTTAACAAGGTAGCTTCTGCTAGTGTGTTTTCATTTGAGAAAGATGTGTTGGCTTTTTTAGGAGTAGTAAAATACACGTCAATACTTTAAACTTCCATCTTTACAAGGGAATGTATTAGAAAGAAGTCTGAACGGTCCTGTTCTTTCTCTTCAGAGAATAGGTGCTTATTTGAAAGTTGTATAATCCTATTGCATTTGCTTTGTGGTCTCAATTATAATATAAAAATCATATGACTACCTTTTGAAATTTAGTTATGTTATATACATGGTGCTTCATGTGGCACAACATTAATTTATATCCCCGTCTCTTCTTGGGCACAAGTGGGTATTACATGCCCTCACACCCTTGGAATAAGTACTGTCACACATTTTCCTTTGGGCACTGAAGTCTTCCTACCAGTAACAGCCTTCTCTCATCCCCTTTTGCCGTGGTCAAGATAGCACCTCTTGATAGTGGCCACAAGGTTCAAACAGTTCAGAGTGCTGGGCCATAAAATGGAGGTCAGCTGTCCTGAAGAGTCACTCAAACTTGACATGGGATAGCAGAAGCAAGAAATACATTTAGGTTGTAAAGCCACTGAGATCTAGTATTTCTGGCTACCAAAACATAACATAGCCTATTACAAGATAAAAAGTAAACCGTTTCAAACTCACTTTAAATGTTGCATACAAATCTAAAGCATAACAGCTATATTTTGTTAAGGTAGTTGTCTATGACTGATATCAACAAATGTACTTGTTAAAATATATATTCAGACATACTTGAAAAACACTTAAATATACAAGTAATGATTAATATAAGGTGTGAATATTCTTACTTAAGGGAAAAGAATGGAACTACAGAGAGTACAGAATCAAATGGTAATTTGATAATTAATGAACTAATTATTTCACACATGTGTGCACACCACATACATATACACTTTTTAATGCCTAGTACCTAAGCAAAGAAAGGACCACATCAACTTCAGTAAGTGGTGGTAACTGTGTGTGTGTGTGTGTGTGTGTGTGTGTGTGTCAGAGACTAAGAGAAAAATGAGGCAATAATTAACACCATGGAAAGGCTTCTAATCATATCCCCATACCTAGAAGTCACATTGGTACATAGAAACAAATTCTCATGAATAGACTCCAACCTGAAAATCAATAGTCTTCATGGATATCATTAGGCAGTTGAAACAGCTGTGTAGAAAAAACTGGTAAAACATGAAAAGTGAATAGCTGGGACTAATCAATCTTCTAAGTCAAAATTCTAGTGCCACGGATTGAGTTGTTTCAAATCCAAAGCCTGGAAATGCATATTTGAGTAGGATACACATAGTTCTAACTAAACAGATATATCCTTGGCCTAAATTATGTAACAAATCAAAAGGAAATCACCGATAACATAATGAAGAGTGAACTGTGGCTGACAACAGAGAGCTCTTCTTGCAGGGCAAGATTCAAAGCAAAGCTCCAAACATCAGAATACATTATTGTTAAGATTTTACCAAACATAAACAAAAAAAATGGGACAGCCAGCCAGAGGGAAAAAAGAATAGAAGAAAAAGACAGAAAGAAAGTAAGATAGACACTTGCTTTCTCTAGGATTCTTTGTAGAAACCCAATTACAAAAGATAACAGAAGAGTCAACAAAATTATAAAGACCAAAAAAAGTCCAAGAATATTATGCCTTAAAAGTTGACATTCAAATAAAAAGGCAGACATTCTGAAATTTGAAAACACTCAAGAATAGAAAATCTACAAGTTCTTTAAACAGAAACAAGAAGTAATACTTACCAATTAAACATAGCCAAATATGACAGAATAAGAAAAATATTTTTAAAAATTTTAAAGTCTGGAATAGTAAAGCTATAGTAGAAAAAAACTTGTGGTGAATGAGTAAGCAATGGAATACAAAAAAAGAAAACAAATTAATCTTGGTAGAGGGAGGCAGCCTGAGTAAATATCGAAAGGTAGGAATAAATGACAAGGTCGGAAAGGACATTGCAGTGCCTATGTCCAAGATCAGTTCTGTAGAGTTCTGGGGATTACTGCTAAATTTGGAGAGCTGTATATACAGAATATATTAAGAAAGAAAACATAAAAAAATATTTCTGAGCAGGAACATGAAATACATTTTTGTTTATAATAAAACAAAGCAAAGAGAAGAAACAGAATTAAGGAAACTATGAGCTTACTATAATAGTCTCCATGCTGAGGGTTAACAAGAGTAATATAGATAAGATGAATGGAATACAATGATGGACACAATTAATATCTTGAATTGGGAAAAGAAAAACAAAGTGGAAGGAGTGTTGTACTAATGAAAGAGAGAGGGCACAAATTTGCTTCATTTCACAGTGCTGTGTTGGAATTGTGGAACATCCAAGTAGTAATGTTTGAAATATGAAAGAAGTTTGAAATATGAAACTAGAGCTCATTTGGATTTGAAAATTAACATTCAGAAAAACAATGAATAAACAAGCAAACAAAAAGCAGAAGCAGACCTATGAAAACAGAGAGCAAACTTATGGTTGCGGGGGGCGGGGGAGAGTGAGGGAAAGGCTAAATGGGTGAAGGGCAGTGAAGGATACAGGTTTCCAGTTATGGGATGGATAATTCATGGGAATAAAAGCTACATGGTAGGGAATACTGTCAGTGATACTGTAATAGTGTTAAATAGTGTTATATGGTGACAAATGATAGCTACACTTGTGGTGAGCATAGCATAACATAAACTTATTGAATCCCTATGTTGTACACTTGAAACTAATATAACATCGTGTTTCGACTATATTCAGATAAAAATAAAATTTTTTAATAAATAAAATTTAAAAAATTGAAACTTGAAACTCAGGGGTTGGATGAGTTCCTTGAGGAGGAAAAGGTAAAGAGGAACAATGAGCCAAAATTCATTTGTACTCAGAGTGTATAAAGAGAAAGAGATGTAGGCAAACAATGAGAGTAAAAGCTGCTAAAGCAGTGAAAAAAGCAAGCAAGGAAGAAATAACAGAAGGAAGGAAGGAAGGAAGGAAGGAAGGAAGGAAGGAAGGAAGGAAGAAGGAAGAAAACAGTGTAATTTAGGGCTCAAGTAGGGAAGCAGAAACTCTATAAGCTAAATGTAATGAATTTTTTAAAAATAGAAATTATCCTATGCACAACTGTGAGAGATAAAATTGTAAAGGTCTGAAAGGCTTAAAAGAATCACCAGCCACTCATTCTGAGAAGCTAAGCAAGACCAGCACAACAATATAGCTCCAAAGTTTCTAGAAAAATCCATAGGATGAATCTATGGATCCAGAGTCAAGTGTTTGGTTGGAGCTATTGTCAGTTATCAGAGTCAGCAATCAGAAGAGCTGGTTGCAGGGGCGCCTGGGTGGCGCAGTCGGTTAAGCGTCCGACTTCAGCCAGGTCACGATCTCACGGTCCGTGAGTTCGAGCCCCGCGTCAGGCTCTGGGCTGATGGCTCAGAGCCTGGAGCCTGTTTCCGATTCTGTGTCTCCCTCTCTCTCTGTCCCTCCCCCGTTCATGCTCTGTCTCTCTCTGTCCCACAAATAAATAAAAAAACGTTGAAAAAAAAAATTAAAAAAAAAAAAAAAAGAAGAGCTGGTTGCAGAGTAGAGGTGCCCTGTGTCTATCTGTCACTACAACGGTATACCTACACTTTCATGATGCAATGACCACTACTGTTTCACTTCCATTTTCCCGGTGTCTTACGAGTATACGTATAATGTTCACCAGAACTATTCAAGGAAGAGGACTATGTTACTGACACTTTTATTGGTACTGATATCAATCCTAGTTTTTACATTCAAATTGATCACACACACACACACACATAGCAAGCCTGGCTTTATTATAACTAAGAATTTATCAGATTTCAGAAGATATATGTGGTTTAGATCGGTATAGGTTCATTGAATATGCCATGTAACCATATCTAAACTGTGGAGATATGTGGTAGCAATGACTTGAATCAACCAATTGATAACAAATTAAATAGGGAAAAAAGTTACAAATATTGATGAGAATAACTCCAGATGTATGTTATATTTGGTAGAGACATGATAATAACTTGTCTGCTTTGGAAAAAATCCTTATTTTCATATAATATAAATTTAATATCGCATATATTATATCCTAAGACTGTGTTTTCCTCCACTCAGTTCTTAGGATATTCCCATGGATGCCTTCAAAATCTGGGGAGATTAACGAATTCATTAAGTCTAATAGTATGAGACCTTCCTTTCTAGCAACTATCTTTTAATGTCTTTTTTGGTTATTGTTCACATTCAATTGATGATAATTCTAGAATATTTGGGGATAAACAAAACAGTGATATATTATTAGCAATATTAATCAAAACCAATTATATTGATCTAGCACTCTATGATTTCAAATTGTTATGTACTTTATTTCACTTGATCCCCACATAGATACTGTGATGCAGTCAAAATATATATTTTGTTAATGATAAAACTGAACAAGAAAATGCAATCTCTAATGAAGAATATCTAGACATTTAGAAATAGCATTATGACTAAATGTTATTCTGGGTTTAGAATAGCCAAAATAATCTTGAAAACCAAGAACAAAAGTGGAAGACCCAAAGTTCCTGCTTTCAAAACTTACTACAAAACTACAATAATAAAGACAGTATAGTACTGATGTAAAGATAGACATATGAGTAAATGTAATAGAATTGAGAGTCCAGACATTAACCTTCTTGTTTATAGTGAGTTTATTTTCAATATAGGTGCCAAGACAATTCAATAGGTGCTGAAATAACTGGATGTCCAATGAAAAAGTATGAAATTGGATCCTTTCCTTACGCAATGCCCACAAGTTAATTCAAAATGGATCACAAATCTAAATGGAAGTGCTAAAACAATAAAACTCCTGGAAGAAAACAGGAATGTGTCATCCTGACCGTGGGTCAGGCAAGATTTCTTGGATGTGGAAACCAAAAGACAAACAATAAAAAAATAGATAAATTAGATTTTGTGAAATTAAACACTTCTGTGCATAAAAGGGCACCATCAAGAAAGTGCAAAAACAGTCCACAGAACTAGGCAAAATATTTCTAAGTCATATAGATAGCAAAGGACTTGTCCTGAGAATTTATAAAACACTCTTACAACTCAGCAAAAAAGTCAAATGGCTGAATTTAAAAAGTAGTAAGTTATTTAAATAGAACTTTTATCTAAATAAGACATATGTAAATGGCCAATAAGCACAAGGATAGATGTTCAACCTCATTAGCCATTAGATAAATGCAGATCTGAACCATGATGAGAGCACTTCACACTCACAAGGCTATAATCAAAAATACAGACAATAACAAATTTTAGAAAGTTTGTAAATTGTTGATTAACTTATACATTCCTGATGGGAATTTAAAATGGGGCAGCTACATTGCAAACAGTTTGGCAGTCTCTCAGAATGCTAAACGTGGAGTTACCATATATGATCTAACAATTCAATTACTACATGTATATCCAAGAGAAATGGAAATATATGTCTATACAGATACATGTACGAGAATATTTATAACTGCATTATTTACAATAGACAAAATGTGAAAAAAACTAAATTCTTATTAATTAATGAATGGATAAGCAAGCTTTAGTATATACATATAAGGAAATGTTATTTAGCAGTTACAAAGAAATCAATAACAAAATATTACTATGTGTTACCTCACCTTAACATGGAAAACATTCCATTAAATGAAAGAAGTGAATCACAAATGATCACATACTATATTACACCATTTGTGTAGAATTTTCAGGGCAGGCAGATGCATGGAGACAGAAATTAGCGTTTCCCTTGAACTGGTGGTATGTAGGAAGAGGGGTCAGAGAGGGGAATGAGAATGAGGAATGACTGCTAAAATGTGTAAGATTTCTTCTGGAGGTTTTAAAATATTCTAAAATTAGATTACGGTGATGTTTGTGCAAATCTGTAAACATACTAAAAACCATTGATCTGTGTGCACACCTTAACTGGATAAATTTCGTGTATGCTAAATATATCTCAATAAAGCTAAAAAAATGTCATTGTTAGGGCTATTAAAGAAATTGGTTTATTTTCTCTTATGGCTTTTTAACAGCATACCCTTTTCTTCCCTCAGTGTGTATGTATGCATTTATATAAAGTAAAATTTCACATTTAACTGACTTAGTCACTTATACCTTAGTTCCTATTCTCATCACTATCTCATAATCTTTTTAGATATGGTCCTTTAGTCTTCTTAGGTGAATACTTTGTTGTTGTTGTTTTGTGTTTTTGTATAATTACATTCTTTGTTTACTTTAACTAAAAATAATATGTAAGTAGAATGGAATTAAAAAATACATGTCCAGTTACTATTGGGTTATTATAGCCTGTTCTGAAATTCTGTTATAATCCCCAGGATCATTTAAAGAGCATTCTTATGATAAAAGCCCATAGGTAGCAAATTTCAGATGTGCATAGTAATATTACTCAAGTAAAGCTGATCTTAAAATATATGAGTTAATAATGAAAGTGTTAAAACAAGTTGTATATAACAAAATTTCACATATAATGTTGTGTAGCTGTCAGAAATAGAAGGTAACATTTAAAGAAGTTTTCTTTAACAAGTTATGATTTATGGAGAAATTCTAATTAGTAATTTAAAAGTGCTGATGTTATTTTCCATTATAATGGAAAGCATAGGAAAATATGAAATTACACATATTTCTTATATAATTGATTCTTACATTTAAAATGATAATATAGTCTTATAATCCATAAGACTTTATGAAAAATTAAATAAAATGCCACAATATTACATTTATCTGCATTTTTAAACATTTCTAAAGTCAACTGAGTTGACATTTTTATATTTACTAAATTTTTCATAACTATAAGCTCACCAAAATAGGTAAAATGAAATCGTTACCCTAGTATTCTTTAACTATTGCTTTTTTTAACTATTTATTTTCTTGACCTCACTTTCCCTCCATTTACTCAGCGAATCAGCCCCCACTGTATTTTTATTCAGTTTGAATGGACTAGCATTTCAAACTTAAATATAATTTATAATCTTTCCGGAGTAACCATCTTACAATCATGTGGTGGCAATTAATCTGCAGATTATTAATGACCCTGGATGCATATAACCTTAATTAAAAATGTTCTTTGGCATAGAGAAATGAGAGTAATAAGAAATAGTAGAATTTCAATGAAGTTTTAAAAATGAGTATTTTGGAGTATTGAATGGTTCCTTCATTAAAATAAAGGGAAAGTATCTTTAAAAAGGAGTAATATTTTATTATGTGTATGTATAATATATATTATATGTATGTATATGTATGTATATGTATAATACATGTGTATATATACAAGTGTATTACATGTATACCATGTATGCAAACATATAAGCACACAAATATATTCATTAACATATGTATAGAAAAAATTACATTCCAGGTATTTAATGTTGTGAATGAATAAATGTATGCATAAAATTAAGTAGGCTTTTCTAATTGAAGAAGACTGCTGTCTTTGGATTCCTGACCTAGCATTTAATGGGAAATTGAAAAATAGGAACAGATAAAAAGACCAGATGGTTACCAAAAAAACAAAACCAAAACCCAAAACAAAAAGGCTATTAAATCCTAAGAGCTCTTCTTTGAAATAAATGATATGATATACTTTAACGAAATTTGTTTACAACTGTGCTATATTTTCTCAGTGTCTCCAGTTTTGAATAAAGTCCAGGATTTTTTGAGAAATTAAGTGCACTTATGTTGGTCAAATACTTGTAATGGGCATCTATCAGTCCTGGGTTCTTTATTAAGTCCATGAAGAAGTGAAATGATGTTTTTTAAAAAGTGCTTATAACCTTACAGAAAGATGCCCAACACACACACACACACACACACACACACACACACGAACAAAGCAGGAGAAAACATTCTAAACAGATCTGGTTCTGTAAGAGGTCGATTTTCTTCCTGTAATCCAAGTTTTGTAACACAAAGTAGTTTTTTTCCTTCAGTTATCTAAACACAATAGAGAGTGTAATAAAAAGAAATTGATTTTCAAAAATCCAACAGAAATATTGATTGAATTTAAGTTGGAATTTTTTAGAAGCTAAAATACAAAGGCACATTTAAGATTCCACTAGAAAAAATTTTGAGCATGGTAATATTTAAGTAGTTTGCGTTACAGTTTAGTCAGGTCCAAATTTTTCTTTCCTGAAGTAGTGCCCTAGACAAGTATTTAAGGACCAAAAACAAGTAAAGACAACATCATTTTCCTTAGTCAATCTCTTACTTTATGAGTGGGTAATGACTATTTTGTATTTTAAGGAACATTCAATATAGCTTTATTTCTTTTTTTAATTTTTTTTAATGTTTATTTATTTTTGAGACAGAGAGAGACACAGCATGAACGGGGGAGGGTCAGAGAGAGGGAGACACAGAATCTGAAACAGGCTCCAGGTTCTGAGCCATCAGCACAGAGCCCGACGTGGGGCTCGAACCCACAGACCGCGAGATCATGACCTGAGCCGAAGTCGGACGCTTAACCGACTGAGCCACCCAGGCGCCCCTCAATATAGCTTTAGACATGACACCTAATAAGTTATCAAGCAGAAATAAGTACAAGTTCTTATTAACACTAGTTCTACTAGTACATATTCATTATGATAATTACAAGTAGAATAAATTTGTCATATTATAACCTGTAACTTTTACCTCTTCAAGATGAGCATTTAAACAGAATCTTCAAATCAAACTTCATTTGGTTTACACTACCCATATCTAAATGGTATGTCTAAGAAACCATGTGGAATAAATGAAGAAAGTACCCTTATTTCCAAATCACTTATCCACACACAAGTGATTATGAAGTAAGCTTATTATCACAGGAGACAATAAGGCTACTGAATATCTAATCTTTTGGCATGCTTAAGCTCTCCCTTCCCTTATCAGAAGAGCTGAGGATCAACGTTTCATACACTTTCCAAATTTTGTAAATATTCTTAATATCTGTTACTTGCACAGCAGCTACAGAAACATACAGGTACTTTTTTTTTTACCTGAATCGCCAGTTCTGTCATCAGATTACCTTTCTTTACAATTGATATTCATCAGCATGCTTAGAATGTGATTTTTGTTTCTTGATCTTCACATAACTTTCTAAGAGAGAGTGTGTGTGTGTGTGTGTGTGTGTGTGTGTATTATTCTCCTTTATATACTAACATGTCCTTTCATGGTAATCTGATCTATTTTCCTCTTCCTACTTTTCACTTTCCCATAAAGTGCTAGGCCAGAAATCCAAAAGAGAACAGACTTCCCCAAGAATGTTGGCACTTTTAGAAAATTTAGCAAATCAGTTTTGATTTGAGACCCCAGTAAAAAGCCTCCCCTTGCATTGTTAATCAATTAAAACTGAAGATGCATTAGCCTTCACTTATAATAAAAGAATATTCTTCCACAAGAAAACTTTTTTATAGATTCATTAATTTTTTTTTAAATTGGGTTTTAAAAATATTTTTAAATCTTTCTAGGTGTCAGACACAGTTGAATTACAACAGAATGTGGCCTGTGGGGCTTTTTCACTTTCAAAGAGATGTGAAGGAGAAACCTTTTAACAGGTGTCTCATGAAATTTGGCTCAGCAAGCTTGAGGTCTCTCAAGAGCCTGCAGTATGTAGACAAAGTAGAATACTGATGGAGAAAAGAAGGAGGGAAAGGAGAAAGAGTAGAACTGGAGCTTACATGCCTGTCTGCTCTCATAAAGGAACTAACAGCTTGACAATACGTGTGTGATCAGACAGCAAAATTCACTATGGACCTTTAATTTAGTTTATTTTTTTTTAATTTAGTTATTTTAATGGAGTAGTTTTGCATCATCATTCATTCACAAAAATTATAATAAATTTAAAAATATAGATATTGTCCCCTTTATTATTAAAGTAGAGAACTGCCCCTACCCACTCCCTCCCCTGAACAATTATAAAGTTATATGGTCCATATGCATCACCACCCTTGGGGAAGATCCGTTTTTACGGAACGATCTTCATCTTGACCCACTCAGTAAAAATTGATTTTTACTGTATTACCATTCACATTTTATGGGCACAGAAACTAAAAAGCAATTATGTCAAGCAGCTGAAAGTAGGGCTAGGAATCAGGTCCTCTTACCATGATTTAGAATTTGGAATTATATAGAGGGAATATGTAGCATAAATGTTTATAATATATTATACATACATAAAATAGGCTTATTGATCTTGGATGAACTGCTTATCATGCCGCAGAACCACAACGAAAACATAAGTCCTCATGGACTGAAGCTATGTATTCCTTGTTTCTGTCACAGTCCAGCTTTGGGACTGGATCAAGGGGACTTGCTGCTTTAAAAGCTTTAGTTGTGCTGATGGGAAAAATCTAATATTTATGAAACAGAAGTCATTTTTCTAGTTTTTAAAATACATTCCTAATGCTTAGGCCAATGTTTTCGCTACAGTTGCAATCAGTACATACTGGTTTAATAAATAAGTACATCATCAACCCATTCTCTTTAATTCTGGCTAGAGTAATGACTGGCTAGAGTAATGGACAGCAAAGTATGATCCACAATGCTCTCTCTTCAGCAGTATCTCCATAGCCCTGCCTGCAGTGCTTTCCTCAAAGCACTGCCTCTCATCTAGCCCAGGACTGTGCTTGCGTATTAGTTTTGACAGCCAGACACAAGCTAAAGAAGGAATCAGAACTGCCTACGTTTTTTTTTTTTTTGAGAAAGAGAGAGAGAGAGAGCAAACACAAGCAGGGGAGGGGCAGGGGAAGACGGAGAGAATCTTAAGCAGTCTCCATACTCAGTGTGGAGTCCAACATAGGGTCTATCCCGAAACCCTGGGATCATGACCAGAGCCAAAACAAAAGTCAGATTCTCAACCAACTGAGCCACCCAGGTGCCCCAGAGTTGCCAACATTTTTTTATTTCCTTCCCATTTCACTGCACAGTATTTATCCCCTGGAGGGATCTTCAAACGAGCACAGTAGCTATCATGCAGTATTGTTTTTAATGTTTATTCATTTTTTGAGAGAGAGAGTGTGAGCAAGGGAGGGGAGAGAGAGAGGGGAACAGAGGATCCGAAGCAGGCTCTGTGCTAACAGCAGAGAGCCCAATTGTGGGGCTCAAACTTACAAACCGTGAAATCATGACCTGAGCTGAAGTCAGACACTCAACTGACGAAGCCACCCAGGCACTCCACACACAGTATTCTTTTAAAATCTGAACATGTTTGTGTCGGAGGAGATAATTGAAAGGACAGGATCAGCAGCTGACACTTGAGCTGGACCCATACGATAGGTGTCTCCTTCACCCTTCCCCTGTGCCTGGAACATGTGCCACCCTTGTCTTTCGTGCACTAGAAGGACACAACCCAAGGACACAACCTTGAGAGAACAATGTGTTGCTGAGACCATCTGGATGGTAAACATGACTGAGCCCAGTTAAGGCCTCTATATCAACTTTTAAGATTTTGGCAGGTGGGTGCGGAAATATACTGGTCTTGCAGCTGTCCAAGACAAGCTTCGTATAGAAGTCTCCTTATTAAAACCTGCCATCTACCAATCTAGAGTGACCTGCCTCTTTCTTCAGTCCCTTACTGCCATGCCTGTATGGGGCCAGTTTGCAAACTGACAGGCTGATACAGTGATTAGGAAGAAAGAAAGAAGAAAAAATATTTATAATACCAATAACTGATATTCATACTATAATGCATTATAGTAAAGCCAGATCATAAAATTATTTCATAGTAAACATGAAGAATCACATTTCTTTATGAGAAGATCGTTTTATCTCAAAATGGCAGTAACAGCAATAAAAATACAGCAAAAGTCTACTAGAACAAAATAGTAACTTAATTTATGACTATTTTAAACATACTCTCCCTTTTGGAATTTTATTATTGTTCTATAGTTTGTGTTCTTTTTTATAATATTTTAATGTTAATTTCAACAAAACATAGTTTATTAACTATAATAATAAGTTAATATCTACAGTTATTTTTGGAAAAAAACTTTCAATGGTCATTATATTTATGGTTTACATGTATTGTCTTTCACTGGATTAACATCATGAGATTTTTTTTTTCTGTCTGAAAGCATATCCTATTTGCCTTCATCAGAAGAATCACACAGTGATGCAATTAAGTGAGGCAATTGTTACCTGGCTAAATGAAACACATACCAATGCTCAGTGAACTTCATAAACCATGTGGTCAAGTTTCATCAGCTGAAGGAACTCATTCAACACCTTTTGCCAGTCTCACCGTTACATAGCTTTGCGATCTGCATTACTTTGATACTGTAATAAAAGCAGTCTCTTGGGTGGTGAAGTTCATGTAAAGTTTATAAGTTTTTATTCTGAAGGTTAGAATATCAACGTCTCTCAACACTAGATTTCCATTAAACTAATTTAAAAAAGAAAAAAAAAGGCACAGTCTGAGGATTCCGTTTAGAGAGGAACAAAAATGAATACACTAAGGATGGAGAATCGTTCACAAACGTTTGAATCGATCGGAGGAAAGTAGATGGAAAACTGGGGAGATGAAAATAGGAATTTACAATGAACAGGTATGAAATAGCTTGAGAGTGGCATTTAGGTTGGTAAAAATAGCATGAACCACAGTGTTAAGTTACTAATGAAAATAAGCAGGACTCACCTTCCCAGTTTCTGTGTCTTCTTCCTCTGACTTCCTCCTCTCCTGCTACCACCATGACATTAAGTTTCTGCTTAGTTTCTAAGCCAACATGAAGCTGGGGAGTTTTTTACTGGGCTTACATAGCCCTAGTCATATTACACTTCAGGGTTTATCTCAGCACAGTCTTGCGACTCTGGACCTGTGAGCACTCACTCTCCTGCGCTACTTTTGCAGGTTCCTGGCCATTGTTATGCAGGTTTTTCTTATAAAATTCATCTTCTGCTTTGATTAATGGAGGCATGCTGGTTTCCTAATGAACGGGGGTTTGTGGGCATTCACCGTTTTGTTTATTGGGTAACTTATTATGAAAATATTAATGAGCAACTACTATGTGGTATCCTCTGTTCTGGGTGCTGGGAGGTGATGCTGAACAGGACACTGATCTGGCCCTTAAGGAGATTAGGACGGCAGCTATCAGGAAACAGGCATTTGTATTGTGGTGTGAGAATAACTCTAGCAGGGCTGAGCATCAAAAGCAATGGGAACAACAATACCAACAACGAAGCAGATATCTGATCCAATCAAGGCATCAGAGGACTCCCAAGTATGAGCTGAGATGTGTTGTAGGAGGAATTATTTGGAAAAAAAAAAAGGGAGAAATGAATTCGCGGGCTTTCCAGTCATACTTGAAAGTATGTGCAGTAATAGAAATGTAAGGGAAACACTGCTATACTTGTATTTGCTACTTATTTAAAGTGGTTATGGAATTTGACAAGAAGGCAAGTGAGACAAGAGATTCATGGGGGGTAAGAAAGATAATACAGATCCATTTTTAGGAGTGTCAAAGAAAAATAAGTCCAGAATAAGAAAAGTGAAGCTTCCTTCATTCCAAGACTATTGAAGTAGGGAGAATACTCTGATCTTAGCATTGGCAAGGATCACAAATGAAACAAAACAAACCAGAAAGAGACATCTTTCATAGGGAAGCATAAGCAAGGATGGCAGGGCCTTTGAGGGGAAGCTGGGCCATTGAGGAGGGGCCAGCAGACAGCCCGACGGGAGCAGTTCTGCAGCAAATGTCGCTGTGCCCAGCCAGTTCTTGGAGTGAGTCTTCTGCACCTTAGTGCTTGCTTACAAGCCAAAGTTTTGAGATGAGCCAAAATTCAGAGGCCCTTGGGAAGGAGAAAGGCCCAACTGAAGGGTGGTCAAGCCAAGTCAGTGGGTAAGGAGTGGACAGTTGTGAACTTGGACAAGACTCAAGCAACCTGCCTGTCCATTATCTGCCAGCCAGTTCCCCTCGGGACTGAGTCCTATTCTCCTACTTTACTTTAGGGAGCTCTCCGATTTGGAATAGACTGGTTCCTCAGGTGCATCATTCCACCACCCATACAACTGTCATCTTCTTGCGGTTGAGCTCTGCAATAATTGCTTTGACAGGTTCGCATGTCCTTGTAGCACACTGCGCCTGAGAGTGCGATGCGTCCCATGGCAACCGGTCTTTTCCTATGCCACCTGGCGTGACGCCTCTTCCTTCAGCTCTAGGCTAGCCCTCACTGCTAAATTACTAGACTGATTTGAGTCATGTCAGGGAATTTCATGCTCAGATCAGTTTCTTATGCTTCTCTGTAGCTCTCTATTTTCAAGTGATTGTATTCTGAGCAGTTTGGGGAGACTCTAGCATGATTCTTTCTGGCTGCCAAAATTATTTCAGGATTAGCAATTATAACAGCAGAAATTATTGAATGCATTGAAATGTGATGATTTCATATTTTATATATGCATTTCGCATATTGGTCTGGATTATAGCCGGAAAAGAAAAATCCAGAAAAATGCATGTTAGTCCAGAGTCACATTTCTTTACATTATCTATTATGGTAAAAATACATTTAAATCTTAATTATTAAAACTACAGATGTACCTTAAAGGCACATTTTGCACAACCTCAGGCTATACTCCAGGACAAGGTAGTCAAATTTTGATCTTAAAAAACTTGTAACTTGAGATTTTATTCTTAGTTATTTTTTAAAGAACTAGCTTTTTACAAACGTCAGGTCTAAGTAATTAAATTAATGAAAGTCTAATTTAATTTTTCTAATTTTAGCAAGGTTTATTCCTAGTTAAAAAAACAATGACAGAATAATAGGCCATATTTTTTAAAAATTCAGCTTTATTACTGCACACTATGGCTAAACTAGGCTAACAAAATATTGCCTAGCAGAGGGAAACTGCTTTAATGATCAAGTAAGAAAGAATTGCAATTAGCTCTGAAGAACTTTTACATTATTAATTTGCTTAGCAAACCACTTCTTCCAAAGGAGAAAAAAAAATCTCTTCTCAGTCTTTCATATTCCTCATCCCGGTAGTCAGGCGTTCCAGATATTCTGCCAACCCAGTTAAGCCTGATACACTGACATATTAGACAAATAACGATGAGCAACCTAAATGTCAATTTATTGCAATTGTGATTAAGAATAGCTGATATTTTTCTTGCCTTTTTATTTGAAATTTGTACAGGGTAAAAAAATAAAACTGAGTTTATCAATTTTTCTTTTCTCAAAAGGTTGTAGAAGCAGTGGTTGCAGAACAAGAACAGAGAAGAGTCAGTTGAGGACAGAGGCCAGGACAGAGGCATTATTTCCAAGGACAAAGACAGAGAAGAGGTCAGGTGTCAAGGACAAGGGCAGAACAGGCCCGATCTATAGCAGAGGCACAAGATCAGCAGCAGGGGCAGGAAGCTGCTTATTCGAAGGGCATCTATATCCTTGCTGCTGTCTTCTTTTAAAACCTCACCTTCAGGATAGAAAGATAGGAAGAAGGCAGAAGCAGGGCTGGAGGTGTTGTTGCTATTATTTTAAATCGTAATATCAAAGAGGTTCCTTTCTGTGTGATCCTTATAAAACCACTGCGCAATAGAAATACCAAGTGGCCCCATATGTACCTTTATGCTGTCTGGTAGCTAGATTTTCCAAAACAATTAAATAAAAAATATTCTAAGAATGTATTCTATTTAAGCCAACGTATCCAAAAATTTTATTCTTTCAGAATGTAATAAAAATATTAACTTACATCATATATATATATTATTTTTCTTTAATAATAAGGTTTTTTTTAATGTTTATTCTTGAGAGAGAGGAAGAGACAGACAGAGCTGGAGTGGGGGAGGGTCAGAGAGAGGGATACACAGAAGCAGAAGTAGGTTCCAGGGTCTGAGCTGTCAGCCCAGAGCCCAACACCGGGCTGAACCCAAGAACCGTGAGATCATGACCTGAGCTGAAGTTGGACACTTAACCCACTGAAATACCCAGGCACCCCAATAATAAGTCTTTCAAAGGATGTTGGTGTTTAATACTTGGAGCACATCTCAATTTGGACTATCTACATTTTCTCTGCTCACTGAACCACATGACCATAAAGACAAATTATGGAAAGATTTCCCTCCCCACATCTCTGCTCTACAATGTGAGCCATTTCTGGGATCCTATTCAGTCAAATGCTAAGAAACAAAGCCAAGGGAGGACTAAAATTCAGTAAGACTTTAGTAATTAGCAAGTTAGTAATCTGATCCAAAATTCTCTGGAGTATTCTACATTGTTTGGTGACCATCTTTTTTGGTTTTGGGGGGCTTTTGTTTGTGTGTGTTTTTTTACATTAAAGGAATGTCTCATTGTATTTGCAAAGAAGCACATTTCAAAACCTCTTCATTTTGCCCCCCATAGATTCATTTCCCACATTCTTTCAACTTTTTTCTCAGGTTCAATTTTCTGCTAAAATATTCCAAAAAGATTCTAATATTAAACTTGCAATTGTTAATTATTTTGCGTGGGGAAAACCACCTGTTCATGTGATCTTTTTCTTTGAGGATGGTGGGATTACTGAGATTGCTCAAACTATGTGAATAATTCCATGAATTATGAGTTCTTTAGCTATGTTATAAAGATTTTATATTAAGTTAATATTATATGAAATTTAATATTAAGGAACATTATAGTTTGGGATTATCAAATACTCAGAAATAACAGAAGTAAAATCAGTGAGTCACCAAAGTAGTAATTAGCAAGAGTTTATTTTGCACATACCAAAAAGGCGGTTTGCAGAACTGAAGCATTCAAACTGAAACATGCATTGAAGCTCAGAAGTATAATGTCATAGAGCAGCCTAGATAGTGAGAAATCAGTGACTGTTTATTCTTCACACTGATAGGCTATAACATTAGAATTTTCTTAAAAGATCAGAAATTGATCAATGGTTATTTCACATCAACCTTGGGAAACAGTTCAAGCTTTGCTTACAATTTCCAGAAGCAGAAGCAAGAAATGACCCGGGTCGAATTAGTCTTGCAAAGTAAGCTAAATTAAGCTCTGTTTGTATGAAGAAACTGGTTTTGTCTGCTCAGGGAATTTCCAAGACTGCTCTCATTGTTTGTTTAGTTTGTTTATTTATTTATTTATTTATTTATTTATTTATTTATTATTATTATTTTTTTTTATTTTAAGAGGATATTACAGAACCTGTATTCCCCGAAGAAATTCTAGACATGTTTTAAAAGCTTGCCTTCAAAGCTAGGGCATGGATAGGTAACTGTGGTTACCTATGATGATACAGGGTGAGGCGTCATTGAACTGGATAGTCCATTTGTGTCTGCTTCTTTGGGGTTGTTTAAGGGGGTAGCAAATAAAATGTGTTATTGAGATATCATTCTCCCCAATAAGGTGTCCAGGTTCCATTGAGAGTCAAAGTAGAGAATCAATCTGCCAAAAGATGTTAATGATATCCCTCCTATTATCACTTCAAGAGAATAAGAATTTTCCAGAGAGGATGCAACTGCTAAAAAGGGAAAAAAGAAAAAAAAGAGACAAAAGCATAGCAGAAATCTAGTGTTTTTTCTCCCCCGTCCAAAACATATTGTCTTCAATCTACCTGAAAAATTATAGTAGCTGGTTGAGAGAAAGACAAAGAGAGAGAGAGAGAGAGAGAGAGATTGATTCCTTAGTATCAGAACAGAATTACTGAATCAGATTCTCTTGCCATGAGCCTCTGTAATTTGCATTTTAAATGATTCCCAATTGATTCTTATGTGCTTTAAGTTTGAAAACCTCTAGTTAAAGAGACTATTCAGGGGCATCATTCAGCCATTTTTTTGCAGGTCCAGAGAGGGGTTTAATTTAAGTAGGCAGTTGTAATTTGCAGAACACATTTGAGTTAACAAAAACTGATAATTGATTCTGTACTTACAGTACTTGAAGCATTTGTGTAATCAAAGACTAAAGAATTAAATGGAGACACCATGGTACAGGCATATATGGGGATTCTCAGAAGAATTTCCAAAAACTTAAGGTAAATATTTTGGTCAGTACATAATTCTTTAATAATATTGTTTTATTTTCCTTTGTCCCTCATCCCCTACAACTATCAGTAACCAGAAAAAAATATTTAAAAATTTGGATGTTTATTTATTTTTCAGAGAGAGAGAGAGAGAGAGAGAGAGAGAGAGAGAAAGCCGGGGAGGAGCAGAGAGAGAGAGAGAGAGAGAGGATCCAAAGAGAGCTCCGTACTGACAGCACAGAGCCCGATGTGAAGTTTGAACACACAAACCATGAAATCATGACCTGAGCCAAAGTCGGACTCTTAACCAACTGAGCCACCCAGGTGCCCCGATAAAAAGATTTTAACATACAAATGGAAGCTGGCACCTGCTTCACCCATACTTGCTGCTGTGAGAGAACAATGCTTCCTCTTTTCAGGGAGCACAGTACGGAATGCTCAGGAAGTTAAAATATATTCCATATAAAGCCTTTGGATGATACCTATCATCTGTGGAATTAATCTTTCCTAACTTTGACATGTAGTTCATGCAATCAAGTCCCAAACTGTCTCCCTAGATTTTCTCTTCGCTATTCTTCTCTTAAACCCTGTGTCTGCCTAACAACGCAGGCCTTGCCCTGTCCCAGTCCCTCCCAGTATCCTCATGCCCTGTTTTCTTCATTTAAAGTCATCTTCTTGAAGAAAATTTTAAAAAGTAGGATACATATTTGACAATAGTGTGGATGCACATTCTAAAGAATCAAATAATTCTACCAAGATTTAAAGTTTTAAAAATCAATCTTCTGTGGTCTTCCTCCATTTCCTGCTCTCCAGAACAACCACATTGAACAGTTTCAGCTTTATTCTTTTTGTTATGTTATGTCTCTGTTTTCAAACAACGTGACTATTGTTTTTTCATATTTAAACCTGGGAAAATAATGATTTTAGCACTCCTTCACAAACCTTAGGATAGACTTTTAATCAGGCTCTACGTTCAGCATGAACCCCAATGCCGGGCTTGATCCCAAGACTTGGTTGGGGATCATGACCTGAGCCGAAATCAAGAATACGATGTTCAACCAACCGAGTTACCCAGGCACCCTTACATTAAAAATAATCTAAATCTAGCATTGTACCTTATGATTTTACTGGGATTCCCTTTATAAACAACATAATTGCAGTCATTCACAATGCAAAGTTCATTAAGTATTACAGAAACATTTGTTCCTCAAGAGAAAGTAGCATGATGTTCCTAAAGGTCGGTTTCTGTTTTGGCACCCCATCCCATATCCCTGGGAGTAGTGCATCTAAGGTGGTTTCTAACAGCAAAAAAATAAAATAAATAATAATAATAATAATAATTTTTTTTTTACCTTTATTCATTTTTGAGAGACAGAGCACAAGCGGGGGAGGGGCACAGAGAGAGGGAGACACAGAATCCGAAGCACGCTGCAGGCTCTGAGCTGTCAGCACAGAGACCCACGCGGGGCTCAAATTCACGGACTGCAAGATCATGATGTGAGCCAAAGTCAGACGCTTAACCGACTAAGCCACCCAGGTGCCCCGACAGCAAAAACTTTGTATTCAAAATTTTCTATTCAAAAATTTCTATTGAAAATTAATATATATGTATAATGTATATACTAATTACTACTTCAAAGTAGTTTTTTTTTAAGATTTTTTTAAAAAAGTTTTTTAAAAAAGTCTCTCTTATTTTAAGAGAGAGAGAGAGGGAGAGAGTAAGCGGGGGAGGAGCAGAGAGAATGGGAGGCAGAATCCCAAGCAGGCTCCATGATATCAGTGCAGAACCTGATGTAGGGCTGGAACTCATGAACCCCAACATGATGACCTGAGCCAAAAACAAGAGTTGGATGCTTAAGTGACTGAGCCACCCAAGCGCCCCTAATTGTTTTTTCAGTTTATTTTTTATTTTGAGAGAGAGATAGAGTACGAGCAGGGAAGAGGCAAGAGAGAGAGAGGGAGAGAGAGAGAGAATCCCAAGTAGGGTCTGTGGTGTCCGCAGGGGTCTGATGTAGGGCTCGATCTCACAAACCATGAGATCATGACCTGAGCCGAAACCAAGAATTAGATGCTTAACCGACTAAGCCACCCAGGTGCCCTGAGGTGGATATTTCTTTTAATAAATTTGTTATTATTATTATTATTATGAATACTATAGTTCACATGACATACTTCTAGGCAACATAGTCCTATTTCTTTTTGTTTCTGCCAGTATCATTAGAGGAGATAACAATAAATAACAACCCTTTTGATGACTAGTTATAAAAATCATAATATCATATCATAAAATAAAACACAAATGCTAAAACATCTTAATGTTACTCACTTTTGTGCATATTTTACATTAAAAACCTTGTCATATAAAGAGCAACCATATATGTAGCTAATATTAGATATGTGAATAAGAGATAACAGAATGCCTTGGAGTAAAGCTCTGAGTTATGCTGATGGTGCTTAAATCCTGGACCCACCCCACAATAGCTGCCTGATATAGACAAATTGTTTACTACTCTGCTCCTCAGTTCCCTCATGGAACTGTAAAATGGAAATAGGACCGGTCAGATAGGATGCTATGAGCATGAATCCAAACACATGCTCGAAACTGCCTGGCAGATAGTAAACTGAAATATATTTATTAGGGGTATTATACAAACTTGGATAAGTGGTGCAGACATGTGCCTTCCAGAATGTGATACTAGCTTGTATGCTAATGTAATAATATCAGCACTTAATCTTGAAGAGATCATACTTTATGAACCAAAGAATGCTCATTAATTTCTTGGAGATTTAACACTTGAATTCAGTATCTTTGCTTTTATAAGGCAGTTTTAAATCACTCATAAGTGGATGCATTACAACAATTGTGTAGAGGGCTTTGGAAAATTATCTGTGATGAAGTGAATATGTCCAATAAGACATATGGGCAAAAAAGTTGGGTGATTTTTTTTTAATGTTATGAATGGGCATCCAATCGACTTTTCTTAATATACATAAATCAATAATCAGAGAAATGTTAAAATACAACAAAATTTACACTTGAATTTATATGTTTAAAATACATAAGTACTAAAGAAGGAATGTGAGGGAAGGAGGATATGTATTCTTTGGTCATTTCCAATTCATTATAATTTCTAACTCAATAAAGGACAGAAAAATACTTGCCTGGCTTTACACAGCTCAATAAATATATATGTATAGCTTTTGAGATCTCATTTTTAAAATTCTAGAATCTAGGTCACATGCCTCATCAATGTTACATTCTAGCGATTTGAGGGAAAACAGGTTTAATTACAGGAGGATGAAGAAATGGAATGATGGAATGTTAGAAGTTACAGCAATGTTAGAGATCATTTAATTCATATGCTGCATTTTACAGATAACAAAACCACATCCAGAAAAGGTGCTGGACATACCAAGGTTCATATTAAAATTTTAATGGAAATTCTGAAGCACGTATGCGGTTAACTGGCATAATATTAAGGAATTAATAGCAGGACTGGTTTCTTATTATACACTATCATACTTCAGTATTTCTAGAAATATCTTGGACGTTTTCCAAGAGATGAAATTTTTCTGGTTAGATTACTGCCTTTGGTTAGGACTGATCATGAGACAATGGAGAACTTGGGAGGCCCCATGAGAAATTCACGGTAGCCACACAACCAAGCCCTGCGGTGGGCTGGATCCTCCCAGTAAGCGTCTGGATTTAATAACGACTCACGTATGTAACTGACCATTCTTTCAGCCCACTGCCAAATTAGTGGCATTGCTAGTATGTTAGCCTCTCAGAAGCACCATCAAATGCTCTGTGACCGTGTTCATGACTTACGTTCTCCCTCCACCTTTTTTACCCTGCTTCTGCTACCGTTGTCCTCTCTCTGTGCTTTCGCTTTCAAGTCCCCTGAGTGAGGAACCGGAAGGACTGCGACTATTTAATGACATTTTTGTGCAGAATACTTATGCCCGCCCCTTAATTTATTGATACCCTGAGGAATATTGAATGGGGGATAGCTTCAGTTGTGGCCTGAGTATAAATAACTGTGGCATAAGTTAGAAATAAATAATTTACACCCGTAAACATCTATGGCTGCTTCCCACAAAAAAAGGTGATAAGAATGGGGGAAGCTTTGAGAAACTACAGGAGACAAACTACATCTCTGAGATAATCTGACTCAGTATTACGCACTTCATTTTTTCAAACATAAGCCCCTTATTACCACTTATAATCTCAGCAGCTTTACAAAACGATTTTTTAAATTTATTTTTGAGAGAGAGACAGAGAGAGCAAGCAGGGGAAAGAGGGGGGGAGAAAGAATCCCAAACAGGCTCCACGCTGTCAGCGCAGAGCCTGAGGTGGGGCTCGATCCCATGAACTGTGAGATCATGACCTGAGCAGAAACCAAGAGTCAGACGCTTAACCAACTGAGCCACCCAGGCATCCTAAGAGACCCTTGCCTCTGATTGGAATGTAGAAAGTCAGGAGAAACAACTCATAATCCCAATTTAGAACCCAGAGCAGTAAGTTGAATGGGATGTAATGTCATGGTTTCTCATATTTAACCAACGATGGAGCTGAAGGTGTAAAAACATTTAACAATAAAACGTCGGGGCGCCTGGGTGGCTCAGTCGGTTGAGCATCCAACTTCGGCTCAGGTCATGATCTCACAGTCTGTGGGTTCGAGCCCCGCGTCGGGCTTTGTGCTGAGGCTCAGAGCCTGTGCTCAGAGCCTGCAGCCTGCTTCGGATTCTGTGTCTCCCTTTCTCTCTGACCCTCCCCTGTTCATGCTCTGTCTCTCTCTGTCTCAAAAATAAATAAATATTAAAAAAAAAAAACTAAAAAAAAAAATAAAACATCACAAAGCAGCACTACAAGTGAAATGAAACCTAAACGATAACAAATCCAGAGAGTGGCATGCACTTGCTAGGAGAGAGAAGAGCCACAGCTGCTTTCATTCCCGGCTAAGTGGTGGAAGGAGAAGAGAGCCGGTATGAACAGGCAATGAAGAAACCAACCACGCCCTCCACAAACATTAGCAGCTTTGTGCGAGCGGAAGAGATGCTTTGGAAACCTGAGAGACACGGAGAGTGTGCGCACGCCCCTGCAGACTATTTCCCCCAGGGCCTGGCCTTCCCAGGTGTGTGGGAGCAGTATGCGGTGTACAGATGGTAGGATTGAGGGAGAGATTGCTGGGGTTGCATGATTTTCCTAGCAGCAACAGGAGAGAGAATGGAGAAATCCCTTCAAGGCAGTGGAGGCTTACAGGGTATAAGGCAGCTGCTGCAAAATGCTAACAGAAAGCCTTCTCAGACACGATGGCCTTTACCGAGGTCAAGGCCATATTCGCCAAAGGCTAGGCAGAGGGCAGGAGGGAGGAGACAAATCCTTGTGGGGAATTTTGGTCTTTCCACATAAGGTGGCAGCTGCTGAAGACTGATGTGTGGCAGGAAAGCTGAAAGATATCTCCCAAGGCATCTGGGTCGTCACTGAGTCCAAACAGAAAGGCTGAGAGAAATTTCATTTCATTGCCACTGTTGTATTTTTTTTCCCCCTTTGGGTTTTAGTCAAACATTTTGAAGATAGAATTGGGATTTTTCCCTCAGCAGAGCTGGGACCATGAGCATGAGAAAGATTCTGGATATCTCCTTGTGATTCACAGTCCTGATGCCGGCTTGTAGATTTCTGAGTAATTCTGTTTTGGCTCTTGCTCTACTCCCAGATTTTGGTGCTTCAGAGTCTCTCTCCTTCCTGTTATCCTGACCAGCTCATAGCAGTCACTACGTTGACCTTGAGGAGAGCCTCAAATATTTCAGAGGGACTTGTTTCATGTGTTTTCTGGGTATTTGCTCTATAGAAATGTCCACAAAACTGGTTACAGCATCTTTATTCATAACATGCCCAAACTGTAAACCTCCAAATGCCCATCCCCAACAGAATAGGATAAAGAAATCATGGCATGTTCGTACCTTGAAATAGTACTCAGTAATAAAAAAGAAACAAACACATAACGCATACCACCACATGGATAAACTTTGAAAACACCATGTTGAATAGAAGCCAGAGACAAAGAATACACAATACAGTAGATAGCATTTTTTTAAGTACAAGCAAAAGCAAAATCAAACAAACTATAATCATAGAAATCAAAATAGTGATCATGGTGATGGTGAGGGGTCAGGGGTGAATGGAGAAGACATGAGGAAAAATTTTGAAACGAGGGGGAAACTTCTATTTTGTTTTCATGGTCTTTGATTAAGTGTGGGCCACTGTCAAAATCCATCAAACTGAACATTTATGATCTCTGCATTTTATAGTATATTCTGGACTCCAAACAGTACCTCATAGCTCACATCATAAACAATGGTTGTGAAAACAAACATTCCGATTTGAAAATAACAGGATTTGATGATAGAAGGAACGGTTCTTAAGAATCAGAGGTATTTCAAAGTAATATGGCATAGAGCTCGTAATGCCCAAATTATTTGACAAGGCTTACAGACCTAACTCCCAGGCAATCTAGATCGATGAGGAATTAAATTAGGCATGAGGAGGATTAGGCACTAGAGGAGAATTGATGTGGAGGGAAATCGCATGCAGACAAGCAGAGAATGCATTAATAGCTGGCCTAGTATATGCTAAGAATGCCCTAGAATATGATAGAAGCTCAGGTTAGATACTTGCACATATATTCACAACTCATATCTATTGCTCTCAAGTCATTTAGACAGAACAGATTCTGACCCCATCCCAGAATGGCTAAGCAGATGGGGATTTATTACGAGATATTAATAAGCTTTCAAAATATTTGAGAAGACTAAGAAACAGACCTTACGCTGAGCTTTTAGTAATGACTTCCAAAGCCCACAACATACATCTGGGCCCCTAAGGGAGCCACTGCTTCTGCAACAATCAGGAAATTGTCTTCCCAATCAGAAAGCTACTGCAACATTGGCCAGATCCAGAGCTTCCTAGCTCGGTTTTTCTCTGAAGCAGCTAATGTTTCTCAGAAGTGAAAGTGATTCGACAAACCAAATCACATCTAGATACTTCAAGGGAATCTGGAGAACTGTTTTCGTTTTGTTTGAGCGTTTTAGCCTCTGCAATACAGGAAAGCACACAAGAAGTGGTTTGAAATAGATGCTGAGCAAACCAACCCAAATATATCATCATGCACAGCTTTTCTTACTTAAACTTTCAGACAGCAATAGAAAAAACACAAAAATTCTCCTTTCTAACACAGTACAGCTATTATAATAAAAACAACATGCTTAACCCTCTCTTAAAAGCGAGGCCCAACTCTCACATACTGCATACTATTCTGGATGACGTTTACTCCTCTTTGATTAAATCTTGGCATTGTGTAATCTGTGAAATAAATTATCATTTTCTTTGCCATCAGCACTTTCTGTAAAAGAGTAGGAAAGGAGGACAGGTAAAGGCAAATTAATTAATATTTATAAATCTATAGAAATAAAGCAAGAAATAATAAGTAGATACATCAATCCTTATTTCTACAACTGAACACTAGTTCATAGTCAAAATTTATAACTTGACTCTAAAAAATGGTAACAATGTAGAGCTTGGAATTCAGTAACCCTTACAATTAAATTTTGCATTTGATTTTGGAATTTTGATTTTGTGACTCTAAGAAATAATATATAATTGATTTTATTTATTATTTATTAATATAATTTAATTTAATTTAATTCAATTTAATTTATTTTTTTAATTTACATCCGAGTTAGTTAAAATATAGTACAACAACGATTTCAGGAGTAGATTCCTTAATGCCCCTTACCCATTTAGCCAATCCCCCATCCCACACCCCCTCCAGCCACCCTCAGTTTGTTCTCCATATTTAAGAGTCTCTTCTGTTTTTGTCCCCCTCCTTGTTTTTATATTATTTTTGCTTCCCTTCCCTGTGTCCATCATCTGTTTTGTCTCGTAAAGTCCTCATATGAGTGAAGTCATATGATATTTGTCTTTCTCTGACTAATTTTGCTTAGCATAATACCCTCTACTTTTATCCACGTAGCTGCACATGGCAAGCTTTCATTTTTTTTGATTGCCAAGTAATACTCCATTGTGTGTGTGTATATATATGTATATATATATATATATATATGTATATGTATATATACATATATATGTATATATACCACATCTTCCTTATCCATTCATCCATCGATGGACATTTGGGCTCTTTCCATACTTTGGCTATTGTCGATAATGCTACTATAAACATTGGGGTGCATGTGCCCCTTTGAAACAGCATCCCTGTATCCCTTGGATAAACACCTAGTAGTGCAATTGCTGGGTCGTATGGTAGTTCTATTTTTAGTTTTTTGAGGAAACTCCATACTTTTTTCCAGAGTGGCTGTACCAGCTTGCATTCTCACCAACATTGCAAAAGAGATCCTCTTTCACCACATCCTCACCAACATCTGTTGTTGCCTGAGTTGTAAATGTTAGCCATTCTGACAGGTGTAAGATGATATCTCATTGTGGTTTTGATTTGTATTTCCCTGATGATGAGTGATGAGCATTTTTTCATGTGTTGGCCATCTGGATGTCTTCTTTGGAGAAGTGTCTATTCATGTCGTTAGCCCATTTCTTCACTGGATTATTTGTTTTTTGGGTGTCGAGTTTGATAAGTTCTCTATAGATTTTTGGTACTAACCCTTTATCTGATATGTCATTTGCAAATATCTTCTCCCATTCCATCGGTTGCCTTTTAGATTTGCTGATAGTTTCCTTCACTGTGCAGAAGATTTTTTTTTTGATGAGGTCCTAATAGTTCATTTTTGCTTTTGTTTCCCTTACCTGTGGAGACGTGTTGAGTAAGAAGTTGCTGTGGCCAAGGTCAAAGAGGTTTTTTCCTGCTTTCTCCTCAAGGATTTTGATGTCTTCCTGTCTTACATTTAGGTCTTTCATCCATTTTGAGTTTATTTTTGTGTGTGGTGTAAAAAAGTGATCCAGTTTCATTTTGCTGCATGTCATTGTTCAGTTTTCCTAGCACCACTTGCTGAAGAGACTGTCTTTATCCCATTGGATATTCTTCCCTGCTCTGCAAAGATGAGTTGGCCATGAGTTTGTGGGTCCATTTCTAGGTTCTCTATTCTGTTCCACTGATCTGATCGTCTCTTCTTGTGCGCGTACCTTACTGTCTTGATGATTACAGCTTTGTAATACAGTTTGAAGTACGGGATTGTGATGCGTACTGTTTTATTATTTATTATTTTTTAAATTATTTTTTATTTTTTTTTTAAATTTATTCATTTTTGAGAGACAGAGAGAAACAGAGCATGAGAGGGGAAGGGGCAGAGAGAGAAGGAGACACAGAATCCGAAGCAGGCTCCAGGCTCCGAGCTGTCAGCACAGAGCCCAATGTAGAGCTCAAACTCACGAACTGTGAGATCATGACCTGGGCCGAAGTTGGAGCTCAACCAACTGAGCCACCCAGGCACCCCTTAAATTTTTTTTAAGTTGCTTTGGCTATTCACGGTCTTTTCTGGCTCCAGACAAATTTTAGGATTATTTGTTGTAGCTCTGTGAATAATGCTGGGGGTATTTTGATAGGGATTGCCTTGAATATGTAGATTGCTTTGGGTAGCATTGACATTTTAACAATATTTATTCTTCCTATCCAGGAACATGGAATATTTTTTTGTATCTTCTTCAATTTCTTTCATAAGCTTTCTATAGTTTTCAGTGCATAGATTTCTCATCTCTTTGGTTAGATTTATTCCTAGGTATTTTATGGTTTTTGGTGCAATTGCAAATGGAATCGATTCCTTGATTTCTCTTTCTATTGCTTCGTTGTTGGTGTATAGGAATGCAACCAATTTCTGTGCATTGATTTTATATCCTGCCACTTTGTTGAACTCATGGATCAGTTCTAGTAGTTTTTTGGTGGAATCTTTTGGGTTTGCCATATAGACAATCATATCATCTGTGAAGTGTGAAAATTTGACTTCCTCCTGGCTGATTTGAATTCATTTTATTTCTTTGTGTTGTCTGATTGCAGAGGCTATGATTTCCAATACTATGTTGAAAAACAGTGGCAAGAGCAGACATCCCTGTCTTGTTCCTGACCTTAGGGGGAAAGCTCTCAGTTTTTACCCCATTGAGGATTATCTTTAGCATTGGGTCTTTCATATATGGCTTTTATGGTCTCGAAGTATGATCATTCTATCCCTACTTTCTTAAGAGTTTTTATCAAGAAAGGAAGCTGTATTTTGTCAAATGTTCTCTCTGCATCTATTGAGAGGATCGTGTGTTTCTTGCCCTTTCTTTTATTGACGTGATGAATCACATTGATTATTTTGTAGATATTGAACCAGTCCTGCATCCCAGGTATACATCCCACTTGGTCGTTGCGAATAATTTTTTTAATGTATTGTTGGATCCAATTGGCTAATATCTTGTTGAGGATTTTTGCATCCATGTTCATCAAGGAAATAGGTTTATGGTTCTCCTTTTTAGTGGGGTCTCTGTCTGGTTTTGGAATCAAGGTAATGCTGGCTTCATAGAAAGAGTTTGGAAATTTTCCTTCCATTTCTATTTTTTGGAACAGCTTCAAGAGAATAGGTGTTAACTCTTTCTTAAATGTTTGGTAGAATTCCCCTGGAAAGCCATCTGGCCCTGGACTCTCGTTTTTTGGGAGATTTTTGATTACTAATTTGATTTCTTTACTGGTTATGGGTCTGTTCAAATTTTCTACTTCTTACTGTTTCAGTTTTGGTACTTTATATGTTTCTAGGAATTTGTCCATTTCTTCCAGATTGCCCATTTTATTGGCGTATAATTGTTCATAACTTTCTCTTATTATTGTTTTGTTTTAGGAGGTCTGGATGGTTATATACTTCCCTTTTATGACCGCCTTTGCTGCATCCCAGAGGTTTTGGGTTGTAGTGTTATCATTTTCATTGGCTTCCATGTACTTTTAAATTTCCTCTTTAACTTATTATTTAGCCTATTCATTCTTTAGTAGGATGTTCTTTAGTCTCCAAGTATTTACTATTTTTCCAAATTTTTTCTTGTTGATTTTGAGTTTCATAGTGTTGTGGTCTGAAAATATGCACGGTATGATCTTGATCTTCTTGTACTTGTTGAGGGCTGATGTGTGTCCCAGTATGTGATCTATTCTGGAGAACATTCCATGTGCACTTGGAAGAATGTATATTCCGCTGCTTTATGATGAAATGTTCTGAATACATCTGTTAAGTCCATTAATAATAATACCATAATAGTAGGGAACTTCAACACCCCACTCACAGCAATGGACAGATCATCTAAACAGAAAATCAACAAGGAAACATTGGCTTTGATTTTCTGTTTAGATAATCTGTCCATTGCTGTGAGTGGGGTGTTGAAGTTCCCTACTATTATGGTATTATTATTAATGAGTTTCTTTACGTTTGTGATTAATTAATTTATGTATTTGCGTTCTCTCAAATTTGGAGCATAAATGTTTATGATTTTTAGGTCTTCTTGGTGGATAGGCCCCTTAATTATGATATAATGCCCATCTCTTGTTACATTCTTTATTTTGAAGTCTAGATTGTATGGTATAAGTATGGCTACTCCGGCTTTGTTTTGTTGACCATTAGCATGATAGGTGGTTCTCCATCCCCTTACTTTCAATCTTAAGGTTTGTTTAGGTATAAAGTGGATCTCTTACAAACAGCATATAGATGGATCTTGTTTTCTTATCCATTCTGTTACCCTATGTCTTTTGTTTGGAGCATTCCGTCTGTTGATGTTTAGAGTGAGTAGTGAAAGATATGAGTTTATTGCCATTATTTATCTTATAGAGTTGGAGTTTCTAGTGGTGTTCTCTGGTATTTTCTAATATTTGTTGTTTTTGGTCTTTTTTCCTATCTTTTCTCCCCTCAGAAATCCCCCTTTAAAATTTCTTGCAGGGCTTGTTTAGTGGTCACAAACTCCTTTAATTTTTGTTTGTCTGGGAAACTTTTTATCTTTCCTTCTATTTTGAATGACAGCCTTGCTAGATAAAGAATTCTTGGCTGCATATTTTTCTTATTCAGCACACTGAATATATCCTGCCACTCCTTTCTGGCCTGCCAAGTTTCTGTGGATAAGTCTGCTGCAAACCTGATCTGTCTACCTTGTAGATTAAGGAATTTTTCTTCCCTTCCTGCTTCCATGACTCTTTCCTTGCTTGAGTATTTTGTGAATTTGACTATAATTTGTCTTGTTGGTGTTTGGTTTTTGTTGAATCTTATGGGAATCCTCTGTGCTTCCTGGATTTTGATGTCTGTGTCTTTCCCCAGGTTAGGAAAGTTTTTGCTATGATTTGCTCACAGAAACTTTCTACACCCTTTTCTCTCTCTTCCTCTTCTGAGACCCCTATGATTCTGATGTTGTTCCTTTTTAATGAGTCACTGATTTCTCTAATTCTTTTGTTTTAATCTCCCTGTTTTTTTCTGCTTCATTATTCTGCATAAGTTTGACCTGTATATCACTGATTTTCTATTCTGCCTCATCCATCCTTGCCGTCGTGACAGCCATTTGAGATTGCAGCTCAGTGATAGCATTTTTTATTTCATCCTGACTAGTTTTTATTTCTTTTATCTCTGCAGAGAGGGATTCTAATCTATTTTTGACCCCAGCTAGTATTCTTATTGTCATGATTCTAAATTCTGGTTCAGACATCTTGCTTGTATCTATTTTGATTAAGTTCCTGGCTATCCATTCTTCCTGCTCTTTTTTTTGGTGGGGAGGGGGGAGTGAATCTGTTTGTTTTGTCATTTGAAGGGAGAAAAGGAATTGATAAGGTAAAAAAAAAAATTAAAATTAAAAAAATGTAACAACAACACACACATACAAAAAAAATCAAATAAATGATGCTAGATTCTAGGTGTGTTTTTGTTTGGTTATTGAAAGGAGTTTGATAGTTTAGAGAAGAAAGGGGGGAAAAAGGAAAACGTTTGAAAATTTGAGAAAATGAATACAATGAAATAGAATAAAATGAAATGATGGAAGTAAAATAGAATTAGAAAAATTTAGAAAAAAAGTAAAAAATACAGTAGAAAAAATAAAGAAAAATATTTTTAATAACAATTGAAAATATTTTTTTCTTTCTGTATTCAAGAAAAAGAAAAGAAAGAAAAAGAACAAAAGAAGGAAATTGAATAGATGGACCAGAGAATATACTGAAATACGATTGAAATTACATCGGTTTCTCCTAAAAGTCAAACCATGAAGAAGTGGAGAGATTTGTGGTGTTCCTGAAGAGCGAGGTTGGCCCCGTTTGGTGGGGCTTAGTGTAATAGTTCCATTCTCCACTAGATGGTGCTGCTTAGCTGACTGGGATGGATTGTTGTGGCACTTGTAGGTGTGTATGCACATGCCCAGGAGGGGTGAAAATGGCTTTACCCAGCTACCCAGTCTCTAGTATCAAAACTCTGTTATCTCTCTGACCAGCAATCGTGCACCCGTCCTTTGTCTGCAGTTTCCATCCACTCCGTTTTTACACTGTCTGTGACCAAGCTGTCTGTTTTCGAGGTGGAACCTCCCACCTGAATTTTATCTCAAATACACCTGTGTTTCCCTACCCCTCACTTTTTTTTTTCAATATATGAAATTTATTGTCAAATTGGTTTCCATACAACACCCAGTGCTCATCCCAAAAGGTGCCCTCCTCAATACCCAACCCCCACCTCCTCTCCCTCCCACCCCCCATCAACCCTCAGTTTGTTCTCAGGTTTTAAGAGTCTCTTATGCTTTGGCTCTCTCCCACTCTAACCTCTTTTTTTTTTTTCCTTCCCCTCCCCCATGGGTTTCTGTTAAGTTTCTCAGGATCCACATAAGAGTGAAACCATATGGTATCTGTCTTTCTCTGTATGGCTTATTTCACTTAGCATCACACTCTCCAGTTCCATCCACGTTGCTACAAAGGGTCATATTTCGTTCTTTCTCATTGCCACATAGTACTCCATTGTGTATATAAACCACAATTTATTTATCCATTCGTCTGTTGATGGACATTTAGGCTCTTTCCATAATTTGGCTATTGTTGAGAGTGCTGCTATAAACATTGGGGTACAAGTGCCCCTATGCATCAGTACTCCTGTATCCCTTGGGTAAATTCCTAGCAGTGCTATTGCTGGGTCATAGGGTAGGTCTATTTTTAATTTTCTGAGGAACCTCCACACTGTTTTCTAGAGTGGCTGCACCAGTTTGCATTCCCACCAACAGTGCAAGAGGGTTCCCGTTTCTCCACATCCTCACCAGCATCTATAGTCTCCTGATTTGTTCATTTTGGCCAGTCTGACTGGCATGAGGTGGTATCTCAATGTGGTTTTGATTTGTATTTCCCTGATGAGGAGCGACGTTGAGCATCTTTTCATGTGCCTGTTGGCCATCCGGATGTGTTCTTTAGAGAAGTGTCTATTCATGTTTTCTGCCCATTTCTTCACTGTCCCTACCCCTCACTTTTGAGGGACTGCGGCTTTGACCCATTTCGACCCTCTGTGGGTGGGTCTCACCGAGCAATGGACCAGTGCTGGCCACACCCAGGAACATTCGTGAGACCATGCTGCTGCCAATGAGCCGAGACTGCAGCTGGGTGCCAACTCACCCCAGAAAAAGTTCATGCGGTTGTGTAGCAGCAACACTTCAGGGAATATGGAAAATCACAACACACAGCTGGCAACAGGTTTCCCTCTTAATGACCTGTTCCAGCACCAGCAAATGTGGTTGTTCTCTGGGGTCTATTGGCACCAGGTGGCTGCACAGCCTCTACCAAATGTCTTTCCAACAGTGGAACCGCTCCTCCCCATGTATCCAGGGAACTTCTTGGACCCCACTCTGCTCCTGGGGATTCGGACTTCCCACCAGAGCACTGCCAGGTATTGAGATGCAGAGTTTTAGACTCTGCACTCCCCCTGTTTATAGTCTTAATGGAATTTAAACCGTCTCCTTTCTCTTTTCTCCCTTTTTATTTCAGTCCCTGCAGCTGTTTGCACTTTTCCACTTTCTCTCTAGCTCCTTTTGGGCATGGTGCTTTTCCTGAACTCTCCCCCCATCTCTGTCCTCTCTCTGCAAGTATAAACAGCTCCCCGACTGCTGTGGCTTCTCTCTCTCACCTCTTCATGCCACGTACCAGCTGAGTTCTGTGCTTCAGGTTGTGTAGATTGTTGTGTTAATCCTCAAATCAGTTTCCTGTGTGTGTAGGACTGTTTAGTGTTGATCTGGCTCTATTTCATGGATGTGAGATGCAAAAAAATCTCCATGCCGTTCCGTCATCTTGGCTCTTCCTCAGAAATAATAAATAATTTTAGAGCTCTCAAGGAAGCTCTCTGGTTTTTAGGCTATGCTGAAGTTAAGATTCCAGAGCTTGTCATATCTTTCTCTATATGCTCTGTTGCACTAAGACAATCCAACATTCTGACAATCTTTGTAGTCACTCTAAGTGCCACTAGTACCTAGTTTCCTTCTGGTGAGAGTCTCCCCCCAAAATACTCAATCCCCAGAGTATGAATAAACTAACTCCCAAATTCCCTCTTTTCAGATCTATCTCCCAGGACCACTCTACCTCTTTATCAGTTAGAGTCAAGAGACAGATAACACACACTAACTTGAAGAGGAGATTAGCTACTATGGGGAAAAGAGAATTCTAAATAATGCAGGAATAGCATATGGAGGGAGCAGCCACATCCCTTAGGGCTGAGACAGAGTGTCTAAAAAAGGAACAGATCTGGAAGACTTCCCTACCTGCCCAGAACTGAGACACAGATCTCCTTTCAGAAAGTTTAACTAGGGCTTATCAAAGTATAGAGCGGTTCCTTTACTGGGTGGCTCAGTCTGTTAAATGTCTGACTTTGGCTCAGGCCATGATCTTATGGTGTGTAAATTTGAGCCCCACATTGGGTGCTCTGCTGTAAGCATAAAGCCTGTTTCAAGTTCTCTGTCTCCTTCTCTCTGCCCCTCCCCTGCTTGCACTCTCTCTCTCTCAAAAAGAAATATTAAAAAATATATTTTTAAAAGTAATAAAAGAAAATAAAAGAAGCTGCACAGTGGAATTTTTGGAAGTTTATCTTTAGGATACTGGGAGAAAGTACCTATAGGTAGGTACCATACTTTTGCCCAGCTATATTTGGGCAGTTTTACACTCTTCATCACCACATACTCTTAGCTGCTCTACGTTGATTAATTATGCCCAGAGAAGGATTCTGTAACCATGAGACTAGACCCCTTTGTCCACATTATCAGTCCAGCACCTTTTATTGACACTTTAAGATCATGTTACCTGGCTAAATAAATGTTTAGAGATTCAAGTCAATTCTTAGAGAATAGACAATGAAGGATGAACTTGGAGCTGAGAGGTAATAGATTGATAGTTAACCACTAAGTAGAAAATTATGATGTTGGATATGCACCAAGAATTTCAACAGTCGTTGGAAAGAGTAACTGCCTTTTCAAAGCACTAATATTTGCAAAAGGCAAATATTTGATATCCCAAATGCAGAGCTTCTTTGTGTCGTTACTTACAGAAAGATACAAATAGAATATAAATCCTTACATCTTCTCTGATTTCGTATGTAAAAAAAAAAAAAAAGAAAGAAAGAAAGGAAGAAAACGAAATGAAAAGTTCACCAATGTGATCCTACAAATTAAAAATGTGAGAATTTAAAGAATGGATATTCTTTAATAACAAAGCAGTAGAAGAAGAAAAGAGGCAGGAAATTTAAGGTAGGGTGTCATTATTTTCCCCCTATATATGATGCGTGGATATGATTCTTTTTGTCAATATGGAATCTAACCAGATGGTTCCCACCTTTTCGTGGAAAATTCTGAAGAAATTGAATTTTCTCAAATGAAAATATTGGGGCAGCTTACTGTAGAATTACTAAAAAAATAATAAAATTTTTAGTTCCACTTTTCAAAGAAGCTTTAATGAACTTTGGGAAAATGGCGATAAATTTGAATTATCACTTTTTTTTTAACATTTATTCATTTTTGAGAGAAAGAGAAAGACAGAGTATGAGCAAGGGAGGGGCAGAGGCAGGGGGAGACACAGAATCCAAAGCAGGCTCCAGGCTCTCTACTGCCAACACAGAGCCCAGTGTGGGGCATGAACCCATGAACTGGTAGATCATGACTTAAGCTGAGGTCAGACATTCAACCGACTGAGTCACCCAGGCACCCCTGAATTATCACACTTTAAATATTTGAATTAATACAGGTAGGTACCACGGCCCTCAATTTAACATACTTTGAACTGATTGAAAAATATTATTATTGCAGTATCGAGTTAAAGAATAAATATGAAAAACCTATCTGTAGTTGATGTAGAAAAGCACTAACTGCCTTCATATGCCCTGTGGGTTTCCATCCATTTAAAAGAATGTCCAACATTGCTTTTGGGATCTGTATAATCTTTCAGTGGATGACAATAATCATTAACATTTATTGAGCAAATATTGTGTGCCAGGCACTGTTATTAGAGCTTTCCACATGTTAATGCATTTAATACTCACAAGAAGTCAATGAGATTTTTAAAAACATTACTACCATTTCCATTTTGTAAATAAGGAAACTTGCCAAAATATGACTTTCAAAAATCAGTTAGCTAGATAATAGAAAAATTCCATTAAATCTGGTTCTAAAAAGGGATATTTCTACAATACTTTTCATAATAATAAAAAAAACTGAAAATATGAAGAACTTGGAAGTGTACCTCTATTTTGATTACAAAGTCTTTCTTCCTAATCCTTGATGACAAGATCAATGACCCTTTAAAGCCCTCAACACCATAGGTTTAGAAGGATAAGGTTTTGCAATCTGTGATGATACACTTTAGGCATATGAAAACTAATTTTGTCTATTGCCAGCCAGTTTTTGAGAATAAAATATTTGTATGTAATAACAGGAGAAGTCTGTGATTAGCATTTGAGGTATTGATAAATTATCTAATTGCAAACTCTTGATTTAGCTTTTGATGATCCTATTAAATTCCTTTCATTTCCTGTATAGAAAAAAATATTTTCCATAGTCTGAGTCCTTTAAAGTGGAATCACATACACCGATGTTAGAATTTCAAGATAAATAAAAAAATCTATCTATCTAAACTGAGCATGCTCTGTTTTCTCTGAAATTTATCACAGTGGTGATTCACTCCTCTTCCTGGGATTAACTAAGGGATTAAACATGGAAGAGTTCCTGTAATACTTCACCTTATGGAATGCACATTTTCTTCCTTCCCTAAGTAGAAGCATGATGATTAGGCTATAAGCCTAGGGTGTCAAGAGGAAGACTCTAAGAGAGTCAGATTTTGTTGTGAGTCTATAGGAAATTGTGTCACTAATGATAGGCAATGTTGAAGATTGGCAGTGCCTTATTCAAGGAAAGCAGATGAATGATATTTTCAAACATATCTTTAATCAGTGGGAAAAAGAAGAGATCTTATTGCACACTTAACCTAATTTTTATTGCCTGGAATAAAAGAGATGTCTAGTCCAAATGTGAGAATTGTATATATTCTATCCACATGTCTACCCACATGGCACTTTACTTAGAAGATATTCAAATTAGCAAGTAAGTACTAATCCGTGTGCCTAGATTCTCTTCCCTTGTGAATTAACAGTCAGAATCTTGGGACATAAGTACTTCCTCTGAGTTCAGAACAAGTAACTGAGTTTCTTTAGAATATTGGGAATGGATGAGAATTATTCCTAAAGTTTACTCAAATTGGATGTGAGATTTGGAATGTCACCAAATTCAGGACATACATCTCCTAACTATACTATTGAAATCCAAACCTATCTCCTATGTCCACAAAGGAACATGGCTACCTATGCTGGCACCAATTTCTCCAGTGCAGAAAGGACCATTACAGAAAGGAGTGAAGAATTCATACCTATAGTGTTATGAAGACAGATGATACAGGTTTTGTTCATCATTTCTGATGTTTAGATTGTCTATTGGGTTTTTGCTCTCTGTGTGTGGGGTAAATATCAAGGATGATCATTGGTCTTGGAATTGAGGTTTTTTTACTGTTTCTCTGCATTGCAACCTATTCTATTAGATGAGGCGATTTCTTAATTGAATTACAAGACTTTGGGTGTGGAAATATATTGGTCCCCTTCTTCACATTGACCTTTAATTAATCCTGTGGCTATACCATCATATTTCAAAAGTCAAGGAAGTAGTTTTAAGATAGGAATTGGGAAATTTCAAGAAGAATTTATAAAGTAGAAGTTGATTTCAGTATGTATAATTTGAGATTTTACTTCTTTCCATCTTCCTTCATGAAAAATTACTTATTACCTAGTCCCCTTCCAAGAAAGGATTTTCCTGGTCATGCTAAATTTTTTAGTTTTCCTTGCTCTCAGATGTGTGTCTTTCTTAATCTCTGAGGGAAATATGACTATTATAGATGTGGAGGAGAGTTTTGTCTAAAATATTCAGAATCCTATAGTATTCAGACTGAATTAATGTCTGGGTTCCTTGATAGTGATAGCATTTGATGTCAAGTCTAGTGTAATCATTGCCTAAGAGTTCTAGCATTCTAGATTTTTCTTTCAGTATAGTTATGGTTCTTTCATGTCATATTTCCTTTTCAATACTGCCGATGTCAGATTCAGACAAAACAGTAAAATAGGTTCTTTTACTTTTGAATATATTAAAGCAAATACATGCAAATCTCCTAGGGACAAGCAATAATTAGGGTTAGGTGGCAGGGAAGTACAGTGTAAGCCCACTGATAAAGGACATATTGCCTTAGTTACTAATGCTCACCCTTATGAACGTATTTTAAATGAACACATGCTATAGTGATAATAAGAAAAAACAAGTGATGAAATCATTATTTTAAAAATAGCATTTGTGGGGCGCCTGGGTGGCGCAGTCGGTTAAGCGTCCGACTTCAGCCAGGTCACGATCTCACGGTCCGTGAGTTCGAGCCCCGCGTCAGGCTCTGGGCTGATGGCTCGGAGCCTGGAGCCTGTTTCCGATTCTGTGTCTCCCTCTCTCTCTGCCCCTCCCCCGTTCATGCTCTGTCTCTCTCTGTCCCAAAAATAAAATAAAAAAACGTTGAAAAAAAAAAATAGCATTTGTATTTCGGGCCTCAAGCCCCTATTTTGTTGCTTATTGTTCTTTTTAAGAATAAGAGTATTGCAAAAGCTAACGATTATTAACAGATGGTCAGGTGCTAAGTGCCATCTCCAAGCTCAAAGGAATTTGATAATCCACATTTTATTACAAAAAATATTTTGGCCTTTATATTTCACATCGCGGTTTTAAACGACGTGCCTTCACTCGGTAATTCTTTATTGCTCTCAACCACTGCTAAGGAGGGTAGAAAGAGGGGTGTGATTAATGCTTTAGTCAGTGAGCTGTCAAATAGCACAGAGAAGTACAGCAATTGTAAAGCAAACTGTTATTCCTATCTCAGGTTTTCTATTCATTATTTATGTATAATATTGGTGTACTGCTGGTGATCGTTACTCAGAATTATTAAATTTTGTAAATAGTGAAAGACAATGAAACCAAGCTGTGACACAGTTGTGCCTGTTGTTTAATACATAACCTATCATATAGACATTCTATACTGTGGGGTGGCATAGGTAATTAAAAAAAAAAAGGAAGAGGGGCGCCTGGGTGGCTCAGTCGGTTGGGCGTCCGACTTCGGCTTGGGTCATGATCTCGCGGTCTGTGAGTTCGAGCCCCGTGTTGGGCTCTGTGCTGACAGCTCAGAGCCTGGAGCCTGTTTCAGATTCTGTGTCTCCCTCTCTCTCTGACCCTCCCCTGTTCATGCTCTGTCTCTCTCTGTCTCAAAAATAAATAAACGTTTAAAAAAAAAAAAAAAGGAAGAAAGCAGTAAAATAGAACACAAAGGGCTTGCTAGTAGCAACTAATTTACCAAAATTCACATTTAAAAGTCAAGCATTTTTATTTCAAAAATTTAGCAACCAAGTCTTCTGCTGCTAGAAAACGGAAGAATGGGAATGTTTCTGAAAAGTCATTATGCGCGCGCGCGCGCACACACACACACACACACACGTCATCACACAAAATTAGAAGATTTTTTTATGAAAATAAAAAAGAAGTGGGAGAATTCTGCATTTCAATATAGTGCCAGTTAAGCTTTTAAGAACAAACTTTAGGGGTGCCTGGGTGGCTCAGTCGGTTAAGCGTCCGACTTGGGCTCAGGTCATAATCTCAGGTCCTTGAGTTCGAGCCCCAAGTCAGGCTCTGTGCTGACAGCTCAGGGCCTGGAGCCTGTTTCAGATTCTGTGTCTCCCTCTCTCTCTGACCCTCCCCCATTTATGCTCTGTCTCTCTCTGTCTCAAAAATAATAAACATTTTAAAAAAATTAAAAATAAAAAAGAACAAACTTTAGGCAAAATCTGCTACCACAATTAAGAATAGAAACACGATTATAACATAAATTATAATACTTTCAAACCATGAGATAAATAACATTGCCCAGCTGACATGACCCAGTTCAAAAGGGCAGAAGAGAATACTTGCTAGGATACCCATTAAAGTCTAGATTCCAGACATGAAAATTTTATTAGACAAGCAAGCCATGTCAAAGGCCAAGCAATAGTTTACATAAAGACACCCCTACATATTCCAAATTAATCAAAATATACTGGGTTCACTTTTGTGAAACACAATATTTACCCAAAAATAAAAGTAAGGGGAATCAAATATATACACTTCTAATATATATCTGCCTAAGAAATAAAATGTTTCAAGACTATGAAGACAAATAGTATGATTTTTAAATGTATTTTGATATTTTTCTTATTTAGTACCCGTGTATTTATGTAAACAAGTACATCAAGATCAATTTGGGTAATCTCTTAAAAAAAAGATTACTAATCCCCAAACCAATTCAAATGAATTATATTCTTTGGGAGATAAGTCATTAAATGTAGATTTTTAACAAGTTTTTGAGGAAATTCTCAGGGTTCATCAAACTCTAAGACCACTCTTTATACTATATTGTATATATCCACTGTCATCTGATACTATGTAATTTAATTAAAATCCTACTCTTCATTAGAAATCACTATCATACACAGCTGTCATTTGTATTAGATAATTATTGCCACAATAATACTGCAAAACAAACCATTCCAAGTATCAGTGGCCTACCAAAGCAAAGTATATATTTTACTTTTAGTTGTACCCATGACTGGGGCAGGTTTGTTTCAAGATATAGGTCCATTGAGCTTGGTTCCAGCCTTCACATCACGTCGAAATGTATTCCGTGTGCCCATTACTGAGGCCCATACTAAAGGGTCAGTAGATCTCTAGCGTATGTTCTGGACAGTCCAGGCACACAAGAATAATTGTGCATGCCTACATACATTGAGTGTCTCTTCTTGCTTCCCAAGTTGGTTTTCTTGTGTGTTCCATTCGACTTGTGCAGACCTGTTTTTCTGATGATCTAGATTGATCCACATCCAGATATTTTCCTACTGTTTCCTTTTTTCCCTCAGTTTTTAAATCAGATGTCATCTCCTTAGAGATACCTTCCTTGACTATCTTCACTCTTCCAATCTACTCTTCACTATACCTTTCAATTTTATTTTCTTCCTATGACATAATTATTTGAACTTTTCCTATTCATTATTTTATTTTAGAGCTAACATTATTTTGTTGAAGTGTAATTTACATAAGTTAAAATGTGCAAATCTCAAGGGTGTACACTTAATTTTGAGAAATATGAAACACATGTAACAATCACAAAGATCAAGATAAATATTTCCAGAAGTCCAGAAAGCTCTTTGTGCTCTGTTCAATGCATCTGATTTCTATTACCGTAGATTCATTTTGTCTATTCTTTTCCTTCATATAATTGGAATCACACAGGATGTATCATTTTGTAATTGGCTTTTTCACAGTATAATGATTTTGACAAAACATTGAAAGGACAGATATTTATAGAACCATTTTAATTTTTTCCATTGATTTTTTAATACCACTTTGCACAGTTTCAGCTTACAAAATCAGGACTGCCATTGATTCTTTTTACAGCATCTCCATCCACCTCCCAAAGTCTGTGCTATTGTTTTCATATATTTTACTTCTATGTATACTATATACACAGAGTGCAGTGTTATTATTTGTTAAATATTTAATACTATTTGAAAAAATATTTAGTATTCGCGGTTCTCTTCATTTTTGTCTTATGATTTCAACTTCCACCTTGATCATTTCTCTTTAACCCCTACACCTAATTTTTTCTATACTTTTTCAAAATTTAACTAGTGCCTCAATCCTTATTTATCAAAAATGTAAATTTATTTCCGCTGAAAATCTGAAGGAGATTTTGATTGAAGATAGATTTCTAAATGAATTTTTTTTTCCCTTTGGCATTTTAAGGATGCTGTTTATTATTGTCCCCTGGCTTTCACTGTTTTAGATAAGGTGGGAGTTATTTTCAGAAAACTTTTTCTTTGAATATATATGGATTTTTTTCAAGACATTTCTTAAAATATTTTTTCTTTATCTTAATTTTTTAGCAATTTATTTGTGCTTGGGTGTGATATTCATATTTTTCCATTTTGGGTTGTTATGAGCCTCTTGAATCTGTGGGTTTATGTCCTTAATAATCTGAAAAAAAAAGGGCTAAATGATCATTATCTCTTCATATTTATTTTGATCGATTCAGAATATTTCCTCTGTTCAGTCTTCACATTCCACTGTCCAGTGCTTGAAAATAGTTGCTTTGTGTATTTTGTCCAAGTTTATGTATATGGGGTATGTTGGATACCAACTATTTTGTCATGCCCAGAAAAAGCGTAGATTATGTTTTAATGAGTTTATTTTCCTTCTCTCCTACCAGGGGAAAGAGTTGATCTATCTTGTTTTTATCTATTTTCTTGGCATCAACATAAGTCAACATATCCATCGAAGAAAAGATTATGAGCTATTTTTTGAAGGCATTGTTTCATGGTCCTATCATCAGATGACTCAAAGTATTATGATTATAGGTGTTGGAAAATATATCAAAATTATCTAAATCACAGGACTGGAATTCAGTTAGTATACACGGATAAATATATGATCTTTAAATTCTTATTCTCATTTAAAATTATTTTTTCTTTCATATTGTTCATGTAAGAACAATGACTTCAATGTAAATTTCCACTAATTTATTTATTCCTCTTGTCCAATTTTTAATATAAGGGACATATTTTCCAGTAGTGTACATTTGTTTATTTACACTGTTAGTTTCACTATGTTCATTAATAATTCACAGTAAAATTAACTCTAATGAGTTGTAAATTTTTTGTTGCATAGCACTGATTTAAAATTTAAGAAGGGCAACTGGGTGGTTCAGTCAGTTAAGCGACTGACTTTGGCTACAATCACGATCTCACTGTTGGTGGGTTTGAGCCCCTCATCTGTCTCTGTGCTGACAGCCCAGAGCCTGGAGCCTGCTTCGGATTCTGTCTCCTCCTCTCTCTATCAATAACAATGAACAAATGTTAAAAGGTCTTTCTTTAATTTAAGGGCTTTATTATATGGGTTTAGGCTACTTTTTTCATTGACTTTCCAGGTCTTAGAAAAACACTTTATTAATTTATTGCAAGTTAAATTAAGAACTAAATAACCACATTATAATTTTTTTGAAATGCAAATTTAAGAAAATGTTGCAAAACTTAAGATAATATCATTACCAAGTTTAACCACTGAGAAGATAACAATTAAAGCTCTTTTCATAGATAAGTATTAATAAAATAAATATACAAAGGAGATATTTTTAATTTCTCCATACTACATTGCAAAATCTCTGTTTTCCTTAATAACCATGATTCCCTTCACTTTTAAAGTTTTACAGCATTTCAAATTTTTCCATACTTGTTCTGATTTATTTGTTCATCCTCAAGTTGCAAGTAACTTTACATTTATTTTTCAGATTATAAAACTATTCTGTTATTAAAAACAAATTATTAAGTGGTTCAGAAATTTAGTTGGTCTACAGTATCCTTTTTTTCCCCCTTAATTGTTGGCAAGTTTTGCTATCAGAGTTAAACTAACTTGATAAATAGAAACGCTGTCTTTCTTTTCTGTTCTAAAACTTTTGAAAACACCAGAAAAATACCTTCTCTTTATGGTTTGAAAATACTCATCTGCCTTTCAATGATCTTTTTTGTTATCTTTTAAGTATATCTGTAATGGTGTAAAAATTCTTCTCATTTTTATTCAGAACAGTCAACTCAACTCAACCGTGACTTACTTATACATAATAGGTGCTCAGTAATAAATTAATATAATAAATTAGGAGTCTAATCAATAGTTATCTCAGTAGAATCCATTAACTTATTATTCTTAATTTTACTATAGAGCCAGAAACACATTTTTAGCATTTTGTCTTACTAGTGCACATACGTCAATAATTTTTTAAAATATATTCTGTAATTCAGACTTTTCATCATTTTAACACTACAGAAGTTCCTATTTCTCTTCTCTTCCTCATAGCTTTCTTGGAAACATTACTGAGCCTTTACAGTAAATAAATGTGGTAATATCTATTTTGGACTTTCTGAATGTAATCACCACAGCTGTGTTTTATTTTTGAGAGGGTTTCATTTTTCAGCTTATGAAATTGTAGGGAAGATGATGAGATAAGTAGAAAGCAAGTAAAAGCTCCAACTTAAGGATGGGAAACATTTTGCTCCTGCTCCCTAAAGATAATGATAAAGAAAAATTTGTTTTACTCCTGATGGGATAAAATGTTAAGATAGAAATAATAACAAAGGTATTCATTTCATGCATCTTTCATGCATTATTACTGACTTGAAGTTATTGAAATTATTTCAATAACCATCCCCTAACCAAGATGTTCAGGGTTACGTGTAATACACACACACACATTAGCACTTTGTGGATTTCGTGACAACATGCTATGACTTGTATGGAACTCTAAATTAATAAGTCAAATGGTATGTAATGTATAGATTAAATAATTAGGCACAGGGAATTTATGGTTATTATTTTCTAGAAAAAATGAATTATATGCTGGGAAATATATATTTATTAAAATGTTATCACATCTACCTTGCTCCTTTCATTTCTAAGTTTATTTTTATTATTTTGTTTAATCTCTAATTCCTTAACTATATTTTCTCCTGTCAAAGTCTTTGGAAAATAATTATTTATGTTCAATTTTAATTTTATCTAACTAGTCATGGAAATATTTTTTTATTTTATATGTTCTTTTGGAAACTTGCCTTTCCCCATTTAAGAGGTAGGAGCATATGTTCCTTCCCCTTGAATCTGGGCTGCTTTTTGTTATTATCCTAATTATAGTCTGGCAGAAGTGAAGGCATATAACTTCCAAGGCTAGGTCATTAAAGTCAATTGAGTTCCCACCTGTCTCTCTCTATCTCTCTCTTGGGATAACTGCCCTTGGAATATAACCATCATACTCCAAGAAGTCCAAATTTTGTGGATTGGAACCAAAGCCCCCGGCCTTCAGCTCCATTTGAGATCCCAGCCAATGGCAACACTACCTTGTCAGCCCTGTGGGCCAGCCATTATAAGTGAATCTTCCAATCTTCAAAGTGTCTCAGCTGACACTGCATGGAATAGATATGCCTTTCCCCCATGTTGTGTCCAAATTGCAGATTTGCAAGCAAAATAATTAACTGCTGTTTCAAGCCACTAAGCCCTGGGGTGGTTTGTTTTTCAGCAAAGGATAACCAGAATAACTGAAATAAGAAAAGTATTAATTGCTAACTTTCAGCACGCTATGCAAAAGACACACAAACCAATCCAAAAGCTGTTTTGAATCCTGACATCAGTGCATTAAATCTCAGCATTGTCTTTGAAAATCTACTGATCATTTTCATGAACAGTCCACCACCTACCCGGGTGATATGTGAAAAATGTGAGATAATGCAAGACACTTCATACCAAGTTTGAAGTATCCAACTCTGTATGTCAACAATAGAAATTTTGATTTGATTTCAAATTTGTAAAAATGGAACTGATAGGGGCGCCTGGGTGTCTCAGTCGGTTAAGTGTTCGACTTCAGCTCAGGCCATGATCTCGCAGCTCATAGTTTGAGCCCCACATAGAGCTCTGTGCTGACAGCTCAGAGCCTGGATTGTGCTTCAGATTCTGTGTCTTCCTCTCTCTCTCTCTCTCTCTCTCTCTCAAAAATAATGAATAAACATTAAAAAAAATGAAAGGGACAATGTTTAACTTTACCTGAGACCTGTGTTCCTGTAAAACAGGTATGATCACCAAACCTGGCACTTCCCCATCTTTGTGTTTTTCCTACACACATTTTCATCACTATTATTCTTCCCATGTAACTTTGATAAGACATTCTTGAAATACCCCCTTGTTTATTTGTGGTAAGACCAGACAGAGACCCTCTAAATACTCACTCTGTGTCTCATAAATAATTAATTGAATTGTTGGACTTCATCAACTGATATGGAAAGAATTCTGGTAGTGGAACTTGAACAACCCTTCCTCATAGGTACCCTCCTGAGAATCTGCTGATAGCAGAGAAAAATATTCTTTAATCAACTGTCCAATCTCACCACTCTCAATTTTCCAGATCTGGTTCTTGTGTGCTTTGCTTACTCCACCTCAAAAAAAAAAAAAAAAATAAGTCTTTTTCTGCCTTACTTTTGATGCTTCTGCAGATCTTTGAGTAAGCTGGAACTTTCTCCTACTACAATAGTCCCTTTCTTCTATTGCAATACATTTTTGAATAAAATCTTTCATTTAACCACGTCTGGATTTGCTTTTGCTTGATAGAACCAATAGTGATAATTTGAGAATCCTCCCCTTCTTACATGAAGAAACATCAAAAAATGATCCATTCTGATACTACATTCTACCTGCTTCTGTGTAATATCTACACCTGCAATAGACTGTGAACTTCTTAAAGGCAGAAGAAGTTGATGTTTCTAACTCTTGTAACTGAATTTTATGATACATAAATTCAAATTGAACCATTGTTATGAGACTGAGGAAAAAAATAGAAAAAATAAATGTGGCAGCTCTCTAGATTTTCTCAGCACCACTGATCTGGAACGATCTTGTCCATGGTTAAAACTGTTTTGTACATTAATAGTGTAATTTGTCTTGAAAAAAAAAACACAAAAACAAAACTTGAAAACAAGGCAAGATTGTATATCAGGAATAACCTGTGAGGAGCTAGATACCCTAATCGGAAAAAGAGTATTAATGCCTTGAATAATTTCTGTGGTATTTAAAATCTGCCAAAACGTTTGGGTGTCTGGGTGGCTCAGTCGGTTAAGCGTCCGACTTCGGCTCAGGTCATGATCTCACGGTCTGTGAATTTGAGCTCCGCATCGGGGTCTGTGCTGACAGCTCAGAGCCTGGAGCCTGTTTCAGATTCTGTGTCTCCTTTTCTCTCTGCCCCTCCCCTGTTCACGCTCTGTCTCTCTCTGTCTCAAAAATAAATAAACGTTAAAAAAAATTATAAAAAAAATAAAATAAAATAAAATAAAATCTGCCAAAACGTAATGTACTCCTTTGAAGGAATACCCAGTAAAGTCAATGTCCCTTGAGAGGTGGATTGCAGATGTGTAAGCTGCACGATGGGAGGGAGGTCAGCATAAAGGAAGTTGCACTACCTACCACCCACTGAAAGCAGGATTTGAGCCCAGGACCTGGAGCCACTTCTTGCCAGATATTGGAAATCAGAAAAGTGCTAAATTCACTAGTTATTTCATGTAACAATTAATGTTTATGATCATAAATAGATATTAATTTTAAACAAATTCAAATGTAATTCAATGTGTACAGTGGCAGCCTGGTAATGTTTCACTACCAGCTTTCTGATTAAAAAAAAAAAATTAAAAGCCCCACACAACTCTGATATTTTTTTTTAATTAAAAAATTTTAATGTTTATTTTTGAGAGAGACAGAAAGTGCAGGGGAGGGGCAGAGAGACAGGGAGACGTGGAATCCAAAGCAGGCTCCAGGCTCTGAGCTGTCAGCACACAGCCCAATGCAGGGATCAAACCCATGAAACATGAGCTCATGACATGAGCCTAAACTGGAAGCTTAACTGACTGAGCCACCTTGCCGCCCCCACAAAACTCTGATTTTTAATGTTTTCCAATTTCTGTGATGTAAATACTTCTATCATTGCTGGTTTTAAGATGCCAACTGGAAGGGTGCCTGGTGGTTCAGTCAGGTAAGTGTCAGACTTTTAATTTTGGCTCAGGTAATGGTCTCATAGTCATGAGGTCGAGTCCTGTGTTAACCTTCGTGCTGAGCACAGACCCTGCTTGGGATTCTCTCTCTCTTCCCCTCCTGCTCTCCCTCTCTAACTCTGTCTCAAAGACAAAACAAAACAAAACAAATAAACAAACAAAAACAACTGGAGTTCAGTTGAACCTAGCATGCCACTCAATATATACGTTCATTTATGTGTGTGTGTGTGTGTGTGTGTGTGTGTGTACCTATGCCTAACTATGTCTACTCACATATATATTCAGTGTATATGCTCTGCATACATGTTCAATATATGTATATGTTTTATAGATACTGAAGATTAATTAAACAATCTATCTAACTTTGGAAATACAGTGATACATTTTGAATAAAGATTAAGCATGACTTTAATATTCAGAACACCAAGGAACTAATAACCTCTAAGAAAACTTAGCAAACAACCAATACAAAAAGTTTTTTAATTGCCACCCTACTTTAATACTTATCAACATATATATTAATACTAAAAATATTTTGAATATTCCAGTATGTATATTTTTAAATACATAGATGTATTAATTAGATCTTTCACTCGAATGTCTCACAGATTCCACCTTCTATATAAATCCATTGTTATTTTGGCCTGGATTACTGTAGTAAATTTAACAGCCTTTAACAGTGACATAATCAGACAGTGGTAAAAAATGGCCCTTTCGCGTTGGACTTCCAGACAAACACATGCAGAACTTATAAAACCAGGCGACAGGTTGTGGCCAATAGAGTTTACTGCATGTAATTGAATCAACATTGCCATTACTATAGCCAAGTGCTTTGGAAAAGTGAGTGGATTTTTTTTTTTTTGAGAGGGAAATTGATAAATCTTTGGGAGGAATATGGTAATCAGTACTATAATAAAACATGTTCATCCAGATGATTGATTTTAAATGGATTTACAAAGAATGGCTATAATTCCATGGCACAAAACCTGAGCAGATGTGTATAGAGGTAAGATGGCTTATTAAATATTTACACTTATGATGCAAAAAACAAGGAAATGCTTTTTTCTAGTCTATGTCTTCAAATAAATTAGGATAATCTGATTACATCTTTTTTTTCTCTTTCAATCTAACTATACTTTCAAAGGACTAACAGTTGAAATCAATCTTCATTAGAGAGAGGAGAAAAGGTGATCTAAAATAAAATACTTTTTCAGTCACTAAGGCACAGGGAGAGAGTACATGTAAACAGAAGATTTTCAAAAACTACCTTTTATAAAAAATTATCAATAAATAGACTCAAGGAAAGTCAAAGAAAATGTCCCTTTGCAAGATTCCTTGGTTTGCATATTTATATATATATATTTTTAAATTTTTTAATGTTTATTTATTTTTGAGACAGAGAGAGAGACAGCACACGAGTGGGAGAGGGGCAGAGAGAGAGGGAGACAGAGAATCCGAAGCAGGCTCCAGGCTCTGAGCTGTCAGCAGAGAGTCCGAAGTGGGGCTCAAACTCACACACGGTGCAAGATCATGACCCGAGCAGAAGTCAGATGCCCAACCAACTGAGCCACCCAGGCACCCTGAATATTTACATTTTAAAGAAGTAGAATTGAGCTGGTCATGTTGTAGTCCTATTTATGTGTACCTCTTGTTGTTTCATTTTATTTCATTTTCGTCTTTGTTTTTGTTTTATGTAAATTCTAGTTAGTTAACATACAGTATAATATTAGTTTGGGGTGTGCAATATACTGATTCAACACTTTTATACAACAATCGGTGCTCATCGCGAGTGCCCTCCTACCCACTTCCATTCTGGTAATCATGTTTGTTCTCTATAATTAAGAGACTATTTCTTGTTTTTCCTCTCTCTCTCCCTTTTCTTCTCCTTTGCTCATTGGTTTTGTTTCTTAAGTTCCACATACGAGTGAAATCATAAGGTATTTGTCTTTATCTGGCTATTTCACTTAGCATAATATTGTCTAGCTCTATCCATGTAATTGCAAATGGCAAGTTTCATTCTTTTTGGTGGCTGAATAATACTCCATTGTGTGTGTGTGTGTGTGTGTGTGTGTGTGTGTACCATCTTTTCTTTATTCACCATTTGATGGACACTGGACACCTGGGCTTTTTCCATAATTTGGCTATTGTAGATAATGCTGCTATACGATACACATGAGTTGCTTTGAATTAATATTTTTCTATTCTTTGGGTAAGAATAATAGTGCAATTGCTGGATTGTAGGGTAGTTCTATTTTTAACTTTCTTTCTTCTTTCTTTTCTTCTTCTTCTTTTTTTTTTTTTTAGAAAGAGAAAGGGAGAGAGAGAGAGTGAGTGAGCATGACTTTGGGAAGGGCAGAGGAAGAAGGAGAGAAAAAAATCTTAAAGTGTCTCCCCGCCCAGCACGGAGTCCAATGCACGGCTCGATCTTTTAGCTGTGAGATCATGACCTGACCTGAAATCAAGAGTCAGATGCTTAATCTACTGTGCCACCAAGGTTCCCCCTATTTTTAACTTTCTGCGGAAACTTCATACTGTTTTCCAGGGTGGCTGCACCAATTGTCATTCCCACCAACAGTGTAAGAGTGTTCCCCTTTCTCCACATCCTCACCAACACCTGTTGTTTCTTGTCTTTTTTTATTTTAGCCATTCTGACAGATGTGAAGTGATATCTTACTGTAGTTTTAGTTTGTATTTCCCTGATGGTCATTAATGTTGAGAAAATTTTCATATGTCTGTTGGCCATCTGGATGTCATCTTTGGAAAAATGTCTTTTTAGAGTCTTTTAAAAGTCTGTCATCAAAAAGAAGAAAAATTCAAGTGGAAGAGGAAAAAAAAAACAATACTTGAGTGCCTCTGTAAAGGCTTCTCTATTTTAACCTGATTTTGTGAGAATGTCCCAATGTCAAGTTGGTTACATATAAAGGGCACAGGTTGCCACTTGGGTAATAATTCCTGAAACTTAATTTAGAATCAGTAGGACTTGACCATTCTTGAGAAGTTTCACTGTTTGCCTCCTCCAGAACTTTACTTCTTTAATACTGATTGATTTCTACTGGAAAGTTGAGTTTTCCCTTTCATTCAGGTGGCTGCAATTATGAGTTCTGAGCCTATCTGAACATAGGGCCCCTTAATAAGCCATATCAGAATCATCTGAATGGTTTAATAATTTTTGGTCTCCTTGGAAATCCCTAGATCAACTATTTCAGACTTAATTGGACTAGACACGGAAATCTCTCATTTTGACAAATGCTTCAAAGGTAGTTGAAACTCTAGCCTAGAGGAAGAATGAAGTTACCTGCCCTGCGCTCATTACAAAATTGTGAGAAGGCCGCGTTACCCTTCTTCCACAAACCAGCTTTAATACTAGCAAAATAATTTAATTAATAAAAAATATGGCATAGATCAAGATTGTGTTTTCACCTCATTTTAACTTGGATGTAATTTTAATATTTAATGTTTTCTCATTGAAATGTTTAATGAAAACTGGACATTTGCTAGAATGTAGCATAAGAAAATTAATGAACATCTTACATGTCAGAATTTCTAGGTTTTAATCTAGATTGGGCACCAATTAGTTTTTTTCTCCTTGAGCAATTCACTTAAATTTTCTTTTTTTAAAAAAATAATTTTGAATATATAAATCATACATTAATGTTTTCCTCTTTAAAGGGAAAATTCAAATATTATATATGAAACTCAATTTTCCTTTGACAACCACTCACATTTTATTTTCTTCCCAGAGTTAGCCATGGTAATTACTTTGGTTTATATCCATCCAGATAAACATGTAGATAGATGGATAGATAGACATTAATACAAATACAGGTAAATATACATATGCAAATGGACAAATGCATAATTGCATTGCATGTTTTATGGACGGCATGTTACTGCACACATTGCTTATATCTTCATTTTCCATTGAATCTGTTCCTAGACAGATTCTAAATATTTCTATTAGTCCATTGAAAGCATATTTATTTTCTTTAACTGCTGCATAATATTCTGCAACATGGATACCATATAAGTTATTTGTTCACTTCATTTCTGACAGCATTTAAAATTTTTTCTTTATATATTGCTTTGATTTAACTTTTTGTTATTAATATAACTACTGTTTCATAAAATGTTCTTGTATGAATTTCCTTCTTAGCATATAAATGCTTCTCCAACATATCACCCTCTGGAATTACTGGTTCAAAGAGTATATGCATTTTATTTTTCCCCCAAGATTATTGAAATTATAATTGACATGTAAGTTTAAGTAGTGCGGCATGTTGATTTCACACATTCATATATGCAGAATGCTTTATTTCACCCAGAACAACGCCTTCAAGTTCCATCCATGTTGTCCCAGATGGTGGAATTTCCTTCTTTCTCGTGATTGAATAAGATTCATTTATATACCGCATCTTCTTCATTTATTCATCCATTTATGGACACTCAGGTTGTTTCCATATGTTGGCTATTGTGAATAATGCTGCAATTAACATGGGTGTGCAAATATTTCTTTGATACCCTATTTTCATCTCCTTGGAACATGTACCCAGAAAGGGGATTGTGGAATCATATAGTAGTTCTATCTTTACTTTTTTGAGAAAACTCCAAGTTATTTTTTATAGTGCCTACCAATTTACATTCTCAGAAACAGTGCTCTAGGATCCTTTTTCTCCACACTCTCACCAATACTTCTTATTTCTTGTCTTCTTAATGGTAGCCATTCTAACGTGTGTGAGGTGACATTTCACATTGGTTTGGATTTACATTTTCCTGATGATTAGTGGTATTGAACATCTTTTCATGTGCTTGCTGGTTATTTGGATATCTTCTTTGGAAAAATGTCAGTTCAGTTCCTCTGGCCAATTTTAAAAATAACACTGATTTTTGTTGTTGTTGTTGTTATTGAGTTGTAAGTGTTCTTTATATATTTTTGGTACTAACTCCTTATCCAATAAATGCTTTGCCAATATTTTCTCATGTTCCATTGGTTACTTTTTCATTTTGTTGATTGTTTCTTTTGATGTGGAGAAGCCTTGTAATTTCATGTTGCATCACTTATGTATTTTTGTTTTTGTCACTTGTGATTTTTGTATTGTATCCAAAAAATGTTGCTAGGACCAATGTAAAGGAGCTTTTTTCTTTTGTTTTGTTCCAGGAGTTTTATGGTTTCAGGTCTCATGTTAAGTTCTCAATATATTTCAGGTTAATTTCTGTGAGTAATGTAAGATAGGGGTCTGATTTTATTCTTCTGAATGTTATTATCCAGTTTCTCGAACACCATTTATTGAAAAGAATATACTTTCCCCAATGACTATTTGTGATTC